>NW_026553800.1:0-2753 GCF_027596085.1 Anoplopoma fimbria | reverse complement strand
GAAACCAGCGGAAAGTGGCGCGAATTCCTACGGTCAGAGCACACTTTTAGCATTTTCAGGCTGAAACGTCTTTTTGCAGCAGAAAAGCTGTAAATGCATCTAAAAGTGATGAAAGTATCATGTTTTCATGAAAACACAAGGAAACTTGTTATTATGAGTCCAGAGGCCCTTACTTGAAGAAACTCATGTAAAGTATGAATTCCTGTCAGAAAAGACACTTTTGGGGTATTTTAAGGCTGAAACGTCTTTTTGCAGCAGAAAAGCTGTAAATGCATCTAAAAGTGATGAAAGTATCATGTTTTCATGAAAACACAAGGAAACTTGTTATTATGAGTCCAGAGGCCCTTACTTGAAGAAACTCATGTAAAGTATGATTTCCTGTCAGAAAAGACACTTTTGGGGTATTTTAAGGCTGAAACGTCTTTTTGCAGCAGAAAAGCTGTAAATGCATCTAAAAGTGATGAAAGTATCATGTTTTCATGAAAACACAAGTAAACTTGTTATTATGAGTCCAGAGGCCCTTACTTGAAGAAACTCATGTAAAGTATGAATTTCTGTCAGAAAAGACACTTTTGGGGTATTTTAAGGCTGAAACGTCTTTTTGCAGCAGAAAAGCTGTAAATGCATCTAAAAGTGATGAAAGTATCATGTTTTCATGAAAACACAAGGAAACTTGTTATTATGAGTCCAGAGGCCCTTACTTGAAGAAACTCATGTAAAGTATGATTTCCTGTCAGAAAAGACACTTTTGGGGTATTTTAAGGCTGAAACGTCTTTTTGCAGCAGAAAAGCTGTAAATGCATCTAAAAGTGATGAAAGTATCATGTTTTCATGAAAACACAAGGAAACTTGTTATTATGAGTCCAGAGGCCCTTACTTGAAGAAACTCATGTAAAGTATGATTTCCTGTCAGAAAAGACACTTTTGGGGTATTTTAAGGCTGAAACGTCTTTTTGCAGCAGAAAAGCTGTAAATGCATCTAAAAGTGATGAAAGTATCATGTTTTCATGAAAACACAAGGAAACTTGTTATTATGAGTCCAGAGGCCCTTACTTGAAGAAACTCATGTAAAGTATGATTTCCTGTCAGAAAAGACACTTTTGGGGTATTTTAAGGCTGAAACGTCTTTTTGCAGCAGAAAAGCTGTAAATGCATCTAAAAGTGATGAAAGTATCATGTTTTCATGAAAACACAAGGAAACTTGTTATTATGAGTCCAGAGGCCCTTACTTGAAGAAACTCATGTAAAGTATGGATTCCTGTCAGAAAAGACACTTTTGGGGTATTTTAAGGCTGAAACGTCTTTTGCAGCAGAAAAGCTGTAAATGCATCTAAAAGTGATGAAAGTATCATGTTTTCATGAAAACACAAGGAAACTTGTTATTATGAGTCCAGAGGCCCTTACTTGAAGAAACTCATGTAAAGTATGAATTCCTGTCAGAAAAGACACTTTTGGGGTATTTTAAGGCTGAAACGTCTTTTTGCAGCAGAAAAGCTGTAAATGCATCTAAAAGTGATGAAAGTATCATGTTTTCATGAAAACACAAGGAAACTTGTTATTATGAGTCCAGAGGCCCTTACTTGAAGAAACTCATGTAAAGTATGATTTCCTGTCAGAAAAGACACTTTTGGGGTATTTTAAGGCTGAAACGTCTTTTTGCAGCAGAAAAGCTGTAAATGCATCTAAAAGTGATGAAAGTATCATGTTTTCATGAAAACACAAGGAAACTTGTTATTATGAGTCCAGAGGCCCTTACTTGAAGAAACTCATGTAAAGTATGATTTCCTGTCAGAAAAGACACTTTTGGGGTATTTTAAGGCTGAAACGTCTTTTTGCAGCAGAAAAGCTGTAAATGCATCTAAAAGTGATGAAAGTATCATGTTTTCATGAAAACACAAGGAAACTTGTTATTATGAGTCCAGAGGCCCTTACTTGAAGAAACTCATGTAAAGTATGGATTCCTGTCAGAAAAGACACTTTTGGGGTATTTTAAGGCTGAAACGTCTTTTTGCAGCAGAAAAGCTGTAAATGCATCTAAAAGTGATGAAAGTATCATGTTTTCATGAAAACACAAGGAAACTTGTTATTATGAGTCCAGAGGCCCTTACTTGAAGAAACTCATGTAAAGTATGAATTCCTGTCAGAAAAGACACTTTTGGGGTATTTTAAGGCTGAAACGTCTTTTTGCAGCAGAAAAGCTGTAAATGCATCTAAAAGTGATGAAAGTATCATGTTTTCATGAAAACACAAGGAAACTTGTTATTATGAGTCCAGAGGCCCTTACTTGAAGAAACTCATGTAAAGTATGAATTCCTGTCAGAAAAGACACTTTTGGGGTATTTTAAGGCTGAAACGTCTTTTTGCAGCAGAAAAGCTGTAAATGCATCTAAAAGTGATGAAAGTATCATGTTTTCATGAAAACACAAGGAAACTTGTTATTATGAGTCCAGAGGCCCTTACTTGAAGAAACTCATGTAAAGTATGATTTCCTGTCAGAAAAGACACTTTTGGGGTATTTTAAGGCTGAAACGTCTTTTTGCAGCAGAAAAGCTGTAAATGCATCTAAAAGTGATGAAAGTATCATGTTTTCAATGAAAACACAAGGAAACTTGTTATTATGAGTCCAGAGGCCCTTACTTGAAGAAACTCATGTAAAGTATGAATTCCTGTCAGAAAAGACACTTTTGGGGTATTTTAAGGCTGAAACGTCTTTTTGCAGCAGAAAAGCTGTAAATGCATCTAAAAGTGATGAA
>NW_026553799.1:0-3176 GCF_027596085.1 Anoplopoma fimbria | reverse complement strand
ATGGCACCACTGTTCCCCACTCCATGCTCTCTCTTTTACGGACGTTTTTTTCAGCCGGCGGTCGCGGTCATTTTCTCGCGGATGGAGCAGCATGGAGAGACAGGCTGATGGCACCACTGTTTCCCCACTCCATGCTCTCTTTTTTCACGGACGTTTTCAGCCGGCGGTCGCGGTCATTTTCTCGCGGATGGAGCAGCATGGAGAGACAGGCTGATGCACCACTGTTTCCCACTCCATGCTCTCTTTTTTACGGACGTTTTCAGCCGGCGGTCGCGGTCATTTTCTCGCGGATGGAGCAGCATGGAGAGGCAGGCTGATGGCACCACTGTTTCCCCACTCCATGCTCTCTCTTTTACGGACGTTTTCAGCCGGCGGTCGCGGTCATTTTCTCGCGGATGGAGCAGCATGGAGACAGGCTGATGGCACCACTGTTTCCCCACTTCATGCACTCTTTTACGGACGTTTTCAGCCGGCGGTCGCGGTCATTTTCTCGCGGATGGAGCAGCATGGAGAGACAGGCTGATGGCACCACTGTTTCCCCACTCCATGCTCTCTCTTTTACGGACGTTTTCAACCCGGCCGGTCGCGGTCATTTTCTCGCGGATGGAGCAGCATGGAGAGACAGGCTGATGGCACCACTGTTTCCCCCACTCATGCTCTCTTTTACGGACGTTTTCAGCATGGAGAGGCAGGCTGATGGCACCACTGTTTCCCCACTCCATGCTCTCTCTTTTACGGACGTTTTCAGCCGGCGGTCGCGGTCATTTTCTCGCGGATGGAGCAGCATGGAGAGACAGGCTGATGGCACCACTGTTTCCCCACTCCATGCTCTCTTTTACGGACGTTTTCAGCCGGCGGTCGCGGTCATTTTCTCGCGGATGGAGCAGCATGGAGAGACAGGCTGATGGCACCACTGTTTCCCCACTCCATGCACTCTTTTACGGACGTTTTCAGCCGGCGGTCGCGGTCATTTTCTCGCGGATGGAGCAGCATGGAGAGACAGGCTGATGGCACCACTGTTTCCCCACTCCATGCTCTCTCTTTTACGGACGTTTTCAGCCGGCGGTCGCGGTCATTTTCTCGCGGATGGAGCAGCATGGAGAGACAGGCTGATGGCACCACTGTTTCCCCACTTCATGCACTCTTTTACGGACGTTTTCAGCCGGCGGTCGCGGTCATTTTCTCGCGGATGGAGCAGCATGGAGAGACAGGCTGATGGCACCACTGTTTCCCCACTCCATGCTCTCTCTTTTACGGACGTTTTCAGCCGGCGGTCGCGGTCATTTTCTCGCGGATGGAGCAGCATGGAGAGACAGGCTGATGGCACCACTGTTTCCCCACTTCATGCACTCTTTTACGGACGTTTTCAGCCGGCGGTCGCGGTCATTTTCTCGCGGATGGAGCAGCATGGAGAGACAGGCTGATGGCACCACTGTTTCCCCACTCCATGCTCTCTCTTTTACGGACGTTTTCAGCCGGCGGTCGCGGTCATTTTCTCGCGGATGGAGCAGCATGGAGAGACAGGCTGATGGCACCACTGTTTCCCCACTCCATGCTCTCTCTTTTACGGACGTTTTCAGCCGGCGGTCGCGGTCATTTTCTCGCGGATGGAGCAGCATGGAGAGGCAGGCTGATGGCACCACTGTTTCCCCACTCCATGCTCTCTCTTTTACGGACGTTTTCAGCCGGCGGTCGCGGTCATTTTCTCGCGGATGGAGCAGCATGGAGAGACAGGCTGATGGCACCACTGTTTCCCCACTTCATGCACTCTTTTACGGACGTTTTCAGCCGGCGGTCGCGGTCATTTTCTCGCGGATGGAGCAGCATGGAGAGACAGGCTGATGGCACCACTGTTTCCCCACTCCATGCTCTCTCTTTTACGGACGTTTTCAGCCGGCGGTCGCGGTCATTTTCTCGCGGATGGAGCAGCATGGAGAGGCAGGCTGATGGCACCACTGTTTCCCCACTCCATGCTCTCTCTTTTACGGACGTTTTCAGCCGGCGGTCGCGGTCATTTTCTCGCGGATGGAGCAGCATGGAGAGACAGGCTGATGGCACCACTGTTTCCCCACTCCATGCTCTCCTTTTACGGACGTTTTCAGCCGGCGGTCGCGGTCATTTTCTCGCGGATGGAGCAGCATGGAGAGGCAGGCTGATGGCACCACTGTTTCCCCACTTCATGCTCTCTTTTACGGACGTTTTCAGCCGGCGGTCGCGGTCATTTTCTCGCGGATGGAGCAGCATGGAGAGACAGGCTGATGGCACCACTGTTTCCCCACTTCATGCTCACTCTTTTACGGACGTTTTCAGCCGGCGGTCGCGGTCATTTTCTCGCGGATGGAGCAGCATGGAGAGACAGGCTGATGGCACCACTGTTTCCCCACTCCATGCTCTCTCTTTACGGACGTTTTCAGCCGGCGGTCGCGGTCATTTTCTCGCGGATGGAGCAGCATGGAGAGGCAGGCTGATGGCACCACTGTTTCCCCACTCCATGCTCTCTCTTTTACGGACGTTTTCAGCCGGCGGTCGCGGTCATTTTCTCGCGGATGGAGCAGCATGGAGAGACAGGCTGATGGCACCACTGTTTCCCCACTCCATGCTCTCTCTTTTACGGACGTTTTCAGCCGGCGGTCGCGGTCATTTTCTCGCGGATGGAGCAGCATGGAGAGGCAGGCTGATGGCACCACTGTTTCCCCACTCCATGCTCTCTCTTTTACGGACGTTTTCAGCCGGCGGTCGCGGTCATTTTCTCGCGGATGGAGCAGCATGGAGAGGCAGGCTGATGGCACCACTGTTTCCCCACTCCATGCTCTCTCTTTTACGGACGTTTTCAGCCGGCGGTCGCGGTCATTTTCTCGCGGATGGAGCAGCATGGAGAGACAGGCTGATGGCACCACTGTTTACCCACTTCATGCACTCTTTTACGGACGTTTTCAGCCGGCGGTCGCGGTCATTTTCTCGCGGATGGAGCAGCATGGAGAGGCAGGCTGATGGCACCACTGTTTCCCCACTCCATGCTCTCTCTTTTACGGACGTTTTCAGCCGGCGGTCGCGGTCATTTTCTCGCGGATGGAGCAGCATGGAGAGGCAGGCTGATGGCACCACTGTTTCCCCACTCCATGCTCTCTTTTACGGACGTTTTCAGCCGGCGGTCGCGGTCATTTTCTCGCGGATGG
>NW_026553798.1:0-706 GCF_027596085.1 Anoplopoma fimbria | reverse complement strand
ATAAACAAGACTTACCTCCTTCTCCAATTCCCTACCAGGTGGCAGGTTCCGGAAATCGGCAGTGAATAGTTTATATGGACCCACTTTTGACCAGATAATCTCTCCTTTTGTGGTCCATATATCCTTGAGAGCTGGGATTACAGAATATTTCGGTATTTTAAAGAGTCTATAGCATTTTAATACTTGATGTCATATTACTGAATGGGCTGCATCATTACCTTGTATGGGTTGAAACTCTCCTTGAGATGTGGCTGGTGGAGGGTCAGAGCTGTTGATGGCGGGACTATTCAGACCCCTCTAGCGACTTTTTCAAAAAAGTGACTAGCGACAACTCTAGCGACCTTTTCTGGTGTCATTGGAGACTTTTCTGGTGTTATTGGAGACTTTTCTGGTGTTATTGGAGACTTTTTCTGGTGTTATTGGAGACTTTTTCTGGTGTTATTGGAGACTTTTTCTGGTGTTATTGGAGACTTTTTCTGGTGTCATTGGAGACTTTTTCTGGTGTCATTGGAGACTTTTTCGGTGTTATTGGAGACTTTTTCTGGTGTTATTGGAGACTTTTTCTGGTGTTATTGGAGACTTTTTCTGGTGTTATTGGAGACTTTTTCTGGTGTCATTGGAGACTTTTTCTGGTGTTATTGGAGACTTTTTCTGGTGTTATTGGAGACTTTTTCTGGTGTTATTGGAGACTTTTGGAGACGTGAAA
>NW_026553797.1:0-3139 GCF_027596085.1 Anoplopoma fimbria | reverse complement strand
TTAAGAAAGCAGAAAACCATATACTTAGTCTATCCTAGCAGAATCAAGTAGTTCAGTATCCCTCCAGAGTCAAAATACACTGGAGAAAGGTTTGTGTGGTCTGAGTATATATATCCTTGAGATGTGTAAGCCACTCCCCTAGCAGTTAAGAGGACAATTGACCTATTGAAGCTAAAGCACACCTCTCAGAGCAGTTCCTGATTAAAGGCACAGGAGCATCAAACACAACAGAGCATCAAACACTTCCTGATTAGAGAATATCAGAACAGTAGAATCAACAGAATCAGCATCAGTCACTAACCCTTTTTTAAGCAGGCTTGGTACAGTTTAAGATCAATTTTAAGAAAGCAGAAAACCATATACTTAGTCTATCCTAGCAGAATCAAGTAGTTCAGTATCCCTCCAGAGTCAAAATACACTGGAGAAAGGTTTGTGTGGTCTGAGTATATATATCCTTGAGATGTGTAAGCCACTCCCCCTAGCAGTTAAGAGGACAATTGACCTATTGAAGCTAAAGCACACCTCTCAGAGCAGTTCCTGATTAAAGGCACAGGAGCATCAAACACAACAGAGCATCAAACACTTCCTGATTAGAGAATATCAGAACAGTAGAATCAACAGAATCAGCATCAGTCACTAACCCTTTTTTAAGCAGGCTTGGTACAGTTTAAAAAAGCAGAAAACCATATACTTAGTCTATCCTAGCAGAATCAAGTAGTTCAGTATCCCTCCAGAGTCAAAATACACTGGAGAAAGGTTTGTGTGGTCTGAGTATATATATCCTTGAGATGTGTAAGCCACTCCCCCTAGCAGTTAAGAGGACAATTGACCTATTGAAGCTAAAGCACACCTCTCAGAGCAGTTCCTGATTAAAGGCACAGGAGCATCAAACACAACAGAGCATCAAACACTTCCTGATTAGAGAATATCAGAACAGTAGAATCAACAGAATCAGCATCAGTCACTAACCCTTTTTTAAGCAGGCTTGGTACAGTTTAAGATCAATTTTAAGAAAGCAGAAAACCATATACTTAGTCTATCCTAGCAGAATCAAGTAGTTCAGTATCCCTCCAGAGTCAAAATACACTGGAGAAAGGTTTGTGTGGTCTGAGTATATATATCCTTGAGATGTGTAAGCCACTCCCCCTAGCAGTTAAGAGTGGTACAGTTTAAGAAAGCAGAAAACCATATACTTAGTCTATCCTAGCAGAATCAAGTAGTTCAGTATCCCTCCAGAGTCAAAATACACTGGAGAAAGGTTTGTGTGGTCTGAGTATATATATCCTTGAGATGTGTAAGCCACTCCCCCTAGCAGTTAAGAGGACAATTGACCTATTGAAGCTAAAGCACACCTCTCAGAGCAGTTCCTGATTAAAGGCACAGGAGCATCAAACACAACAGAGCATCAAACACTTCCTGATTAGAGAATATCAGAACAGTAGAATCAACAGAATCAGCATCAGTCACTAACCCTTTTTTAAGCAGGCTTGGTACAGTTTAAGATCAATTTTAAGAAAGCAGAAAACCATATACTTAGTCTATCCTAGCAGAATCAAGTAGTTCAGTATCCCTCCAGAGTCAAAATACACTGGAGAAAGGTTTGTGTGGTCTGAGTATATATATCCTTGAGATGTGTAAGCCACTCCCCCTAGCAGTTAAGAGGACAATTGACCTATTGAAGCTAAAGCACACCTCTCAGAGCAGTTCCTGATTAAAGGCACAGGAGCATCAAACACAACAGAGCATCAAACACTTCCTGATTAGAGAATATCAGAACAGTAGAATCAACAGAATCAGCATCAGTCACTAACCCTTTTTTAAGCAGGCTTGGTACAGTTTAAGATCAATTTTAAGAAAGCAGAAAACCATATACTTAGTCTATCCTAGCAGAATCAAGTAGTTCAGTATCCCTCCAGAGTCAAAATACACTGGAGAAAGGTTTGTGTGGTCTGAGTATATATATCCTTGAGATGTGTAAGCCACTCCCCCTAGCAGTTAAGAGGACAATTGACCTATTGAAGCTAAAGCACACCTCTCAGAGCAGTTCCTGATTAAAGGCACAGGAGCATCAAACACAACAGAGCATCAAACACTTCCTGATTAGAGAATATCAGAACAGTAGAATCAACAGAATCAGCATCAGTCACTAACCCTTTTTTAAGCAGGCTTGGTACAGTTTAAGATCAATTTTAAGAAAGCAGAAAACCATATACTTAGTCTATCCTAGCAGAATCAAGTAGTTCAGTATCCCTCCAGAGTCAAAATACACTGGAGAAAGGTTTGTGTGGTCTGAGTATATATATCCTTGAGATGTGTAAGCCACTCCCCTAGCAGTTAAGAGGACAATTGACCTATTGAAGCTAAAGCACACCTCTCAGAGCAGTTCCTGATTAAAGGCACAGGAGCATCAAACACAACAGAGCATCAAACACTTCCTGATTAGAGAATATCAGAACAGTAGAATCAACAGAATCAGCATCAGTCACTAACCTTTAAGCAGGCTTGGTACAGTTTAAGATCAATTTTAAGAAAGCAGAAAACCATATACTTAGTCTATCCTAGCAGAATCAAGTAGTTCAGTATCCCTCCAGAGTCAAAATACACTGGAGAAAGGTTTGTGTGGTCTGAGTATATATATCCTTGAGATGTGTAAGCCACTCCCCCTAGCAGTTAAGAGGACAATTGACCTATTGAAGCTAAAGCACACCTCTCAGAGCAGTTCCTGATTAAAGGCACAGGAGCATCAAACACAACAGAGCATCAAACACTTCCTGATTAGAGAATATCAGAACAGTAGAATCAACAGAATCAGCATCAGTCACTAACCCTTTTTTAAGCAGGCTTGGTACAGTTTAAGATCAATTTTAAGAAAGCAGAAAACCATATACTTAGTCTAAGCCACTCCCCCTAGCAGTTAAGAGGACAATTGACCTATTGAAGCTAAAGCACACCTCTCAGAGCAGTTCCTGATTAAAGGCACAGGAGCATCAAACACAACAGAGCATCAAACACTTCCTGATTAGAGAATATCAGAACAGTAGAATCAACAGAATCAGCATCAGTCACTAACCCTTTTTTAAGCAGGCTTGGTACAGTTTAAGATCAATTTTAAGAAAGCAGAAAACCATATACTTAGTCT
>NW_026553796.1:0-2544 GCF_027596085.1 Anoplopoma fimbria | reverse complement strand
AGTGAAAGTCATGAGTTTGTGTGACCCATCCATCCCAAGCTCATATTCTGACTTTTACTGCAATCCCTTGTACTCTGAAATCTGCCCAAAAAACGAGCTCCAACAGGGACAAGTGCAATGGAACTGTCATACCAGTTGAAACACAAATTCCAGGCTCCAAAACTTGGGCAAGATCCATCTAGCCTGAAATTTGCTGACCATAAACAAACCTGACGTGACAGCAGAATGGCGCACACAGTGAACCTTAAGCAGAATTACCTTTTCATTTTTACTTTATGTTGTGCTTGTCTTGTAACGTGCTTTAACAACTCATGTCTGTCATTTCCATCCAATTGATTTGTGCTTGATAGAAGTCTTTGCAAGCATGCAGTAGGCTACAAGCCTAGACTCCTTGCATCGTTTCTAACAGGGTTACCGCAGATCTTTAGAATATCTTAAACATCCATCCATCCATCTTCCGTTACCGCTTATCCAGTTAAGGGTCGCGGGGGTGCTGGAGCCGATCCCAGCTGTCAATGGGCGAAGGCAGGGTACACCCTGGACAGGTCGCCAGCCTATCACAGGGCAGACATATATAGACAGACAACCACTCACACTCACATTCACACCTACGGGCAATTTCAGAGTCATCAATTAACCTAAGCTGCATGTCTTTGGACTGTGGGAGGAAGCCGGAGAACCCGGAGAGAACCCACGCTGACACGGGGAGAACATGCAAACTCCACACAGAAGGAGTGAAAAGTCACGTAATTTTGAGCTCTCTCAACTCGGCGACGATAAACCCTCAAAAATCATAATTTAAACAAATACATTCAATAATATATAGGAGGGAACCAATAAAGAGGCCGGATATATCAAGAAAATCAAGTCAGAAGAAAATAAAAAAGGAGAAAAATGGATCCAAATTCTGACAAAGGAAAGCGGGAAGAGAAGAATGGGGCAGGTGCAGAACCAGCTAGCCTAAATCAACTAATTGACTTGCTAGCACCCATAGGCAAACAACTGGATGAGGTGAAAAAGGAGGTCAAAGAAGTCAAACAAGGGATAATAGATGTGAGGAGAGAAGTAAAGGAAGAATTCGATAGATTCCGGAAAGAAACTGACAGCAAATTCGAAGGAATTAATGCCGACATGAAAACGCAGCATGACCACATGGAGGAAGCCCAAACACGAGTAGCTGAACTGGAAGAATGGCAAGTAGAAGCTAAGAGCGAGATGCTAGCTATGATGGCCCAGACCCTAAAGATGCAGGAGAAAATGACGGACCTCGAGGGGAGGTCGAGGAGGAATAACATTCGCATTTTTGGCATACCGGAGGACACGGAGGAGAACTCAACAAGCAAGTATCTGGAGCGCTTCCTAACCACCGAACTCGAATTACCTAGCGACACTCCACTCCAGATACAGAGAGCACACAGGGCCCTGGCACAGAAACCACCGCCGAACGCACCCCCAAGATCAATGGTAGTTAACTTCCTACAATTCGAGACCAAGGAAATGGTGCTCAGTTATGCATGGAAGAGGAAAATTCACGTGGGAGGGAAGAGGATTTTTTTCGACCATGATTATGCAACTGAAGTGGTCCAGAAAAGAAAAGCATACGGACCCATTAAAAAAATACTAAAGGAAGAACAGATCCGCTTCCAGACACCGCTAACGAGGATGCGCATACACTGGGGAAGCGGAGTCAAGACCTACGATAGTGCAGAGGACGTGGCGAGAGACATGAAGGAGAGAGGTTACGAGGTGGATCTCCCGAGAGAAGGCACCGCGACCGCAGGGAGGGAGAAGACAAGAGATCGGGCAGAATGGCAACAGACGACTCGAAGCAGGACGGGGAGGATGGCAGCGGCTGCTGCCAAGGAGAAGCTGAGGGGGTTTCAAAGGGGAAAATGAGCCTGGCTCGCTGACCCGAATGGAAGTGTTAAGGCTCAGTTTGAAGGCCTACAAGGTATGTTAACGGACCTCTACTAAATACAACGTAACTGACGCTGATTGAGAGAGACTAAAATAAGAGTTGGACTTGACTAGACGGAGGGGAGCCCTACGGAATGGGTTTGATTTCGGTTCTAGGGAGGGGCCGGAAGAAGTTTGTGTTTTGTTTTATTGCATTTTATAATTTCATGTTCTGTTTTATTGCACGTTATGCAATGTTAAATGTTCCTTGTATACTCACCTACTGCTGTTCATGGTGCTTAATAGGGATTTTGATCTAGGATTAGATGGGTACGACTGTTAGAATGGTGTCACTTAATGTTAATGGTTTAAATACCCCCAAGAAAAGGGACAGGGTTATAACTAAATTAAAGAGGGACAAAGCCCAAATTATTTACCTACAGGAGACTCACCTCAACAAAGTAGAACATGACAAGCTTAAGAGATACGGTTATAGACATGTGTACAGTAGTTCGTTTAGGGAGGTCCCAGAAGAGTGACGATTATGATATCAAATCAGTTACAATTCGAATACGAAAAAGAGATAAGAGATGGGGAGGAAGGTATATTATTGTGAAAGGGAAGCTCGATAATGTGAAGGTTACTCTG
>NW_026553795.1:0-15314 GCF_027596085.1 Anoplopoma fimbria | reverse complement strand
CGTGGCTCCCAGGAAAGTAGGCCTCCCCAGGCCTTCGGCGTCGACCGAAGGTCTTCTCTCAAGCTTGACTCAGGGTCTAAGAAAGGCATTGTATATGCAAAGGAAAACAAACTGTAGACTTTTCTTCCATTCCTTTTCGGAAATTCTCCCAGCCCTCTCTGATTTAGATGTATAAAGTCCATTTATACAGAGGTATTTATACATTATATTATTAACATGTGTAAAGTCATCACCCACCGTGTACATACTTCAAATGGGACACTGCCAGCAACACGAGGCACACCTGATGTGCTTTTTTCTAATATGTCTATCTCTGCTATTATTCCTTTTTATCCCTGTATAATACTGCACAAGTCTGTGAAACATTTAATAACCCCAACCAAAGAATTTCCCATTTGATTTCAGCACTGTGCGTCTTTCTCGCGTAGTTGTGGAGTGGAAAACAGAGTTAAATTCATTTTCATATATTTCAGATCGGAATCCTGTATACCAAATGTATGTAACTGAAATTCCATCTCTGTATCCGTACAAGTGTGTAAGGTTTGTTAAACTCATAGTGAAGAAAAGTATGTGGGACCCGACACCTATCTTGAACAGATAAAACCAGGAGATTTGCTTTGTTCACTCTCTTATTCTCTTATTCCTTTTATTCTTCTTGTCCTCTTGTCCTTTTCGTTTTTGTCCATGTCAGGCGTCTTGTTAAGTGTTATTTTATTTTATTTATCTCACAGAACCAGTTTGGATTATCTGGTGCTAATATGGTGTTAAAATGCACTCAGGAAATGGCATCTACTTAATTGAAAATGTTCTGGGGAAGACTCCCAGACCCCAAGGAGTTTATTTCCTTCATACATCCATGTCGCTGTGTGTTCTTCACAGTCCAACGTTGAATCCACACAGTTCTCTTGAATGCTGATCCTAACAGCAAACTAATCTGAGTAGTCTGTCTAGTTAGTCTGTTTTAAGGCTATATAATGTGTCATTTGTATAACATATAAAACGTGTCTAAAGTGCCCTCTTCAGTGGTGAGAACGCGCTATATGTGCCTTTTTTTCTCTTTCCGCCCCTGCCCTTCAAAAAGTCTGTGGACGCCACTGCCCCGGAGCCAGCGGAGAGCCAGCGGACAGCCACAGGTCTGTGAACCATCACCTTCACCTTCTTCACCTCCGACGGACCGGAGAGTCCGACGGCAGAGCTGATACCCCCAGGACCGCTGAAGCAACGGCAGAGACCCGCAAAAGGCATCTGGACCCCTCGGCACAAAGTAGGAACATTCAACCGTACTGTGATCCAGAGTTGGTGTAGGAGATATAGAAGCTCTGAATAATAATGTAGGTTGACCAGATAGAGCAGGGATAGGAGAAAGAGGAGACCTCAACTTTTCTTCACTATTTGGTATAATATTGCCTGATTATTTGAAACCCATTCATTCATGTTTTGTATTGTTCTTTAATTATTAATCTTGTCATCCATTCATTTAATTCCCTTTTTAATAAATTACCCATATATCGCCAAGCCATATTGATTCAAAAGGTTGGAACTATGAGGTCACTGAAATCAGGACTTACGCCTGAGATATTGAGACTGGATAATTTGTCATCAAATTATTGATCATATTTTATTTTTATTTCTTCTATTCAGAAATGGTGCCCCGCAATTTTTATCGTAAGTAATATTTTATTTTAACGTAGTCATAAACAACGCTACATTGTGTTATTTTTGTCACTTTTGTTATTTTTTTTTTACTTGTTTAATTGTTTTTAACATTAGTGCACTATGGCAGCTAGACACATCGAGTTTGTCGTGGTCTATTTGCTGCTTATCGCACTTTTCACAACCGTGTCCGGGGATCCAGCT
This sequence comes from Anoplopoma fimbria, assembly GCF_027596085.1. NCBI lineage: Eukaryota > Metazoa > Chordata > Actinopteri > Perciformes > Anoplopomatidae > Anoplopoma > Anoplopoma fimbria. The sequence continues at coordinate 13,457 of NW_026553795.1, read as the reverse complement.
CGCAGCCATGGTCCCACTGTTTACACCAGGGATCAGCTGTTAGCATTCCGAGACACGGCGGTGCTGTTACCTGAGGAGAGACCAGATGTTCCCGCGAACTGAGGAGGAAGAGACAGGGAAGCCGTGCGGGGGCAGAACGTTGCACCAGGAGAAGACGTTTTAAACCCGTCCTCAAAGAGGCTTACACATCAACACCTCTCAATGCCCTCCTCCTTCTCTCTGGTGACTTTAACCATGCCCCTCCGCCCTCCACTCTGCCCACATTCACCCAATATGTCACATGCCACACCAGAGACAATAAAACACTGGATCTCTTCTATGCCAACACCAAAGAGGCTTACACATCAACACCTCTCCATCCCCTGGGAAGATCTGACCACAACCTGCTGGACCTCCTGCCTGTGTACAAACCTCTTGTACACAGGCAGCCAGCTGTGACTCGCACAGTCAATAGATGGTCCGATGAACCCGAGGAGGCTCTGAAGGACTGTTTTGAGTCAACTGTGTGGGAAGTATTCAGTGATGCCCATGGGGAGGACATCGACAGTCTCACAGACTGCATAACAGACTACATAAACTTCTGTGTTGAGAACACCATACCCACCAGGACTGTACGGTGTTTTTCCAACAGCAAACCATGGATCACTCCTGAGATAAAGACCCTCCTCAAGGAGAAGAAGAGGGTTTTTAGATCAGGAAACAAGGAGCTGAGGACTGTGCAGAGGGAGCTGAGGAGGAAGATCAGGGAAGGGAAAAAAGTCTACAGGACGAAGATGGAGGATCAGCTGCAGCAGAACAACATCAGCAGGGTCTGGAAGGGCCTCAAGGCGATGTCTGGCTACAAGGGGCCCAACCAACAGCCTGTGGGGGACCAAAAGTGGGTGAATGATCTGAACTTATTCTTTAACAGATTTGATCAGCCATCCACCCCTCCAGACCTCCCTGCTGCTGCAACCCCCATCGTCTGCACCCCTGTAGTTTGCCCCTCTTTCTCCACCCCCTTTTCCACAACATTCGGCTCCCCTCCACACTTTTCATACACTGCACTCCATGACCAGCACCCCACCCCCACTCCAACAACCTACAGAGACTGAGATCTTTTGCAGTGCAGTGAGCACTCCTAGGGACCTTTTTGTGACTTTTGACTGTGGTGGCATCAGCCATCTTTTATGGAGTGGTCTGCTGGAGCAGCAGCATCTCAACAGCTGACAGGAAGAGACTATACAAACTTGTCAAGAAGGCCAGCAGTGTGCTGGGGTGTCCACTGGATACGGTGGAAGTGGTGGGAGACAGGAGGATGATGGCTAAACTATCATCCCTGATGGACAACAACTCCCACCCCATGCAGGACACTCTGGCAGCTCTGTGCAGCTCCTTCAGCCACCGGCTGCTTCACCCCCGGTGTGTGAAGGAGAGGTACCACAGGTCCTTCCTTCCGGCTGCTGTCAGGTTGCACAACCAGCTCTGCTCCCAGTAGACCACATGACGCTAAAAACCTGTGCAATACAAATACACTGTGCAATCATAGTTAAAATGGTTATTCTGTCTGTATATATAATATTTCAGTTATTGTGGATTCTTTACTGTTTTTATTGCTTATTTGCTTATTTATAAATTATAAATAAGCAAATAAGCAATAAAAACAGTAAAACAACAAGTATTATAAATTATAATACTTGTTTTTTTACTATGTCTCTTGTTTGCACTATACCCTATGCTGCTGTAAATCCTGTAAATTTCCCTGCTGCGGGACTAATAAAGGATTATCTTATTTTATACAATTATCAGATACTCTTACCCCCTTTTTGAACTTCAAATTATAATTCACAATCGGCTGAATATTAAATGTGTTCATACAAATGTTAAAAAAGGTGTGTTTGGTTGCAGTAAGTGCCTATGGGATGACAAATGAAACAACTACGCTCTTGTGTTGATTTTGTACTGGGTAAAGTGTTTGGCTATGCAAAAGTAGTGTTGCAAAAGTTGACTTTTTCCCTTTGTGCTCTGAATTGACTGTAAGTAGCAAATTGTGCAGCTAATAAATATAATTGTATAGCAAGAGACCAATTTTAACAGTTTGGAAAAAGAGGACATGGACATGTGTAGAAGTACTCCTGAGTTTCAACACTGCACAAAACTAATCAAAGTTATGAATGATTTTCTAACGCCTTAACATTAAACTTTCAAACACCTCTTTATGAAAACATTTGGACGTGCTGACGTGCTACAGTAAGCGTATTGTGTCACTTCCTCTTCTTTTTACCAGTGTAGCTGATAGTGTGCTCAATTGTGTGATATTCTTTATTATAGCGGCTGATTACCTGCTTTACATTTAAACATTTTAACACTCATAGCTCCCATCCTAATTCAGCGACTTTTCGCTTAATCCAACAGCTGTTTACACGTTGTTCAGTTCTGTCTCACTTCCTGTTCCTGTAACCAGCGTATCCGATAGCGTACTTTTGCAGCTCAAGCTAAAACTAGTCAATTGTGTGATATTTTTGATTATAGCGACTGATTATCTGCTTTACATTAAAACATTTTAACACTCATAGCTCCCATCCTAATTCAGCGACTTTTAGCTTAATCCGACAGCTGTTTACAAGTTGTTCAGTTCTGCTAACGTTAGCTATCCTCATTTAGCTTAACAGCTAGCAATGGCTTACCTCTCTCCTGCTTTCTCTTGCTCGGTGTGTCTCATGTTTAGCCATTCCTCTGCCTCCCTTACTGATAAGGGTACATGTTATAAGTGTAGTTTAACTGCTAGGTTGGAGGCGAGGCGAGGGCTCAGTGAAATTAAATGTGGACTCTTAAATATCGGATCTCTGTCATCTAAAGCTGTACTAGTAAATTATTTAATATCAGATAATCATACTGATTTATTTTGTGTAACTGAACCCTGGCTGTGTCATGAAGAATATGTTAGCCTAAATTAATCAACTCCTCCAAGTCATATTAATACTCATATTCCTCAAAGGCACAGGCCGAGGAGATGGAGTAGCAGCCATCTATTTATTCAAGCCTATTAATAAACCCTTAACCTAAATTAAATCATAATTAATTTGAAAGCCTTCTTCTTAGTCTTTCAAACCCGACCTGGAAAGCATTACGCATTACAGACAATTCTATTTGTTATAGTGTTCCACACCCCAGGTCTGTATTCTGAATTCCTATTTGAATTTCCTATTTGAGTTCTTATCAGTTTAGTCCTCAAAACAGATTAAGTAATTATTGTAGATGATTTTAATATTGATTTTAATATTCATGTGGCTGTCTATAATGATAGCCTCAGTACTGCGTTTATTTCATTATTAAATTTGATTGGCTTCTGTCAGAGTGTACAGAAACCGACTCACTGTTTTAACCACACCCTCAACTTTGTTCTGGTATATGGTATTGAAATAGAAAATGTAGTTGTCCTTCCACAGAACCCTCTTTTATCGGACCATTACCTAATAACTTTTGAATTTTTACTACCGCAGTGTACACCATTAGGTAAAAGTTTCTACACTAGAGGTCTATCTGATAGTGCTGTAGCTAAATTTAAAGATGTGATTCCATCAGCGTTTAATTCATTACCATTGCTCAATATAACAGATAACTTCATCAGTCCGTCCCACATTGACCATCTAGTGTTATAGTGCTACAGGCGAATGACACTAGACTCTATTGCCCCTCTAAAAAGAAGATAATAAAACAAAGGAAGTTCGCTCCATGGTATAACCCTCAAACCCGCGAATTACAGCAAACATCGCAAAAACTTGAAAGGATATGGCGTTCCACCAATTTGGAAGAATCGCGGTTAGTCTGGCGAGACAGTCTTAAAATATATAAATTGGTAACTCCGTAATGCCAGAGCAGCCTATTATTCAGCATTAATAGAGAAAAATAAGAACAACCCTAGGGTTCTCTTCAGCACTGTAGCCAGGCTGACAGAGAGTCACAGCTCTGTTGAGCCGTGTATTCCTATAAACCTCAGTAGTAGTGACTTCATGAACTTCTTTAATGATAAGATTCTAACTATTAGAGACAAAATTAATAATCTCCTGCCCTCAACCAGTACCGATCTATCCTCAAATACAGTAACCTTAGAAACCTGATATATATTTAGATGGCTTTTCTCCCATCAACCTTTAACAATTGACTATAACTATTTCTCATACTAAACCTTCCACCTGTCTCTTAGACCCGATCCCGAATAGGGTGCTTAAGGAAGTTTTAACTTTAGTTATCGATTCTTTATTAGAAATGATCAATATGTCTTTACTAACCATGTACCAAAGTCATTCAAAGTAGCTGTAATTAAACCTCTTCTTAAGAAACCCACTCTTGATCCAGAGGTGTTGGCTAACTACAGACTGACTGTATATATAACCTTCCCTTCCTCTCTAAGATCCTTGAGAAAGCAGTCGCAATTAGCTGTGTGACTTTCTAAATAACAATAGTGTATTTGAGGATGATTCAGGGTGCATTATAGCACAGAGACAGCACTGGTGAAAATTACGAATGACCTTCTAATTGCGTTAGACAAAGGACTTGTCTTTGTACTTGTATTGTTAGAGTGCTGTGTTCGACACCATTGACCATCAACTTTTATTACAGAGACTGGAGCATCTAATTGGCTTTAAAGGAACCACACTTAGCTGGGTTAAGTCGTATTTATCAGACCGATCTCAGTTTGTATATGTAAACAATGAAACCTCGATGAAAACCAAAGTCAGTCAGAGTTCCACAAGGGTCTGTTCTTGGACCAATTTTATTCACCTTATATATGCTTCCTTTCGGGAATATTATCAGAAAACACTCAATAAACTTTCATTGTTACGCATATGATACCCAATAATATCTATCGATTAAGCCAGACGAAACCAACTAGTTCGCTAAACTTCAAGCATGTCTTAAGGACATAAAAACCTGGATGAACTGCAACTTCTTGATGTTAAACTCCGACAAAACTGAAGTTATTTCTACTAGGCCCAGATCACTTTCAAAATCAATTATCTAACGATATAGTTTCTTTAGATGGCATTGCCCTGGCATCCAGCACTACCGTAAAGAACCTCGAAAATCAGGCAAATTCTGTCTCCAAGCAATGCAGAAAAACTAGTTCATGCATTTGTTACCTTTAAACTAGATTACTGCAACTCCTTATTGTTGGTGACTATCTGCAACTTAAACTTAGTCACTGAGAGGCTAAGTAGGCGAGACTAACCTGCGGTGGGCTGTCTTTCAATGAATCACAGATCCAGTAGCTACATTTGGTAGTTTTATTCGCAGGAAACAAACAAACACGTGTGCTTAATAACACACATTCAAAAATGTTCTGAATAGTTCCGTAACTGTTGTACAAAGGCGATCAACTCAAACAGTGTCAAAAGCGTCCAAACAGTATATAGCGATAATTAGCGGTCAGCAAAAAATAAGACTCCCTCTCTCACCCCCTCTCCTTCCATTCACCAAACTAAACTAGTGAACAGCTGATATCCCCATTGCGATCCCCAACACCACGTGACTCATTACCGTCAGTGACCAAATGAGGTATACAAAATTGCACAGGCTAATCCTGGCTCCTACACTTATTATCAGGCTGCTCTAATAAGTCTCTTAAATATCTCCAGTTGATCCAGAATGCAGCAGCACGTGTACGAACAAAAACTAAGAAAAGAGATCATATTCCGGCCCCTAATTATTAAAATGAATGCAGAGTAATAATTACAAATACACCACACATAAAAGAGAATACACATTTCAATTGTAGACCATTTAGCATCCATGGTAGAAGCAAGTCTTCTTTCTTCTCTAGGCCAGAGGTTACTAGCACTTAGCCTAGCGTTGAGAGTGATCTTTACGATCACTCTTGAGTCAAGTCAAATCAGTCAAAGTCAAGCTATCAAGGAAGAGTAATCAGGATTCCTGTGACTCCTGAAATTCCTGTGACTCCTAAGTGTGGACTCACTTTAGAACGGTCAGTCATATTTTTTTTTTTCAGTTATAGTTTTCTTTCTTAAATTGGTGAGTCAACCCTAAAAAAGGAATGCACACCAATCAAAATATACACCCTACACATTGAAGAGTTGGGAACGCAGTAAACAAGTATGTCAGACTATCTCAGGAAGGACAATATGGGTCTGTAAAAAGAGAGGTGAATTTCCAACACTGGGTTCCAAATGTTCAATAATATATGTTGCTACATCTTTAAACAGACTCTGCTTCTGTTCTTCTCCCAAGACCCTCCTTGATCTTGTGGTTCCTGATGCTTCTTGCTGCTGCTTTTGAGATAAGCTTTGGTCCCTGAAGGCAGACAGACCAGTACTGTTTGTTAGTATATTAACATAGACATATACTATATATTGTCATTAACAATACCTACAATTCCTGTATGAGAAAACTAGATGATTTAGATATACTTTCATGCAACGGAAAATTTCTGACTATGCTTTACTTTGTTACACAAAGAGTAGGGTAATTTCAATTTCCACAGATGCAGATGATGAAATAAACTTTCTACTTTTGAGTGTCTAATCCTTGTTATACATATGTTTACATCATGCATACATTTTGTTATCACTCTATATTGAGAACATATGAATTCTTCATGGCATGTTTGATGAAGATTGTGTCAATGTCCTCCTTCTGCAGCTGCTGGTACATCTTGTCAACAGGTAGGCATCATTTGACGAAATAAGTGAGATGTCTGTGTTGCTATGAAATGGGTAATTTGTCCTGATGGATTCCTTCTAGAGATAAGGTTCTCATAGACATTGTTCACTGTTTCAGTTCTGTTTCAGTTCAGATCATGTAGATCAGCGTTACTCATTGCGCGGCTCACGAGTCACATGCGCTCGTCAAGCTATAATTGGTGGCTCGCATGGTAGCTTCCTATGTGGTAACACAGCCAATACATTTTTTCAAATGTGCTTCATAAACGTACAACATTGCACTACAAAAACGCAAACATCTGAATTATACTTGTCCCTTCACCCAAATAATGAAGGAGAAATTAAAATTATTAAGCCTTAATGGTGATCCCTAAAGGGGGAATTGTCAACCTGTCAAACCTGGCAACGCAGCCCGCAAGCGTGTGGCATTGTTTACAACACGTGACCGCTCAAAATTTAAAGGCGGGCTACGTAAGCTCCGCTAGCTCCGCACGCTCCGCTTGCCAGCTGAAATACGAAATGGACCGGTTTTTAATAAAAAAGGGACAGAAAAGAACTCAAAAACCAGACGAACAGACAGACAGTGTTGCTAGTGGAGTGGATGAGGGAAATAAGTCTGAGGACAAAAATCAGCAGGAAGACATCGGAGAGGGGACGGGCAGAGAAACGGCAGGTGTAATTAAAAAACGAAAAATAAGAAGCATACAAGATGAGCACAGAAAATTTCAAGAGAAGTGGACGGACGAATTCCTGTTTGTTTTGCACGGTATGAACCCTCTGGGCCCTATTTTAACGGTCTGAAACGCAAGTGGGAAAGCGCAAAGCGCAAGTAGCTTTGTGGGCGGTTCTACGGCGCTATCGCTATTTTACAGGCGGATAAATGACACTTCCGCCGCGGCGCAAGTGTCAAAAGGGTTGGTCTGAAGCAGCCTAATTACCCGTAGGTGTGGTTTGGGCGTAACGTGCAATGAACCAATCAGAGCGTTTTCTCGCATCCCCTTTAAGAACGATCGGCGCATGTTCCATGGCGGATTGCTATTATGATGGCGGGTTTGCCAGGCGCACGCAATGAAAGGTTCACCACAGAAGATACCGATGTGCTTGTCAGAGCAGTCAAAGAACGCGAGTTGGCTTTATATGGGGATGGGAGAAACCCACCCAAACCCGATGCACCAGCTGTCCAACCCGAAGGTACATAAATAAAGTTCACATAAATAGAGATGTCTCGTGAAAATCTTTTTAATCATTTTTGACATTTAATAAATGTAACACAGCCATAAAATAAATCAAAACAATGTCACGTAGCTTCTCAGGAAGAAGACCCTGGCCTCGGGACCAGTGCGCACGGGGCAGCAGCAGCAGCATGAGACCGCAGGACCACCCGTTCCTGCAGCTCCGGTCCAGCGTCGCCACTCCCGGACCCTCATTTGTTGGATCCCGCCGAGGCAGGCGTAAAAGGCCTTACAGAGGAGGGAGAAAATAAATATTTTTTCCTTCAAATCTTTGCAACTTTTCATTTTTCGTTTTGTATTATTTTTTTTCATTTACGCCTAACATTTGGACAAGCCGAATAAAAAATGTCTCAAGGACATACTATACTTTCCGATGTTTTGGGCTCACTTTCTCTGACTCACAAGGTTATGAATGCATGGTAATATTTGTACAATGCTAAACAATAGAGCGGAGATGTCATTAGTTTGCTTACCTCACTATATACGATGCAGCTCCTCTGACAGATGAGCTCTCCTCTCCCGTGCTGCTGCTGGGGCATTTGGACGTAATGGCATCGGCACATGCAGTTCAGCATCACGTCTCATTAAGTCCTCTAATCTATCCTCATTAATGTCATCGACACATCCATGATTCATGGCAATGTTGTGTAAAACACAACATGCCACAAAGAATGCTGCGACTTTTTGAGGACCATACTGTAATTTATTTATTTTATCTTTATGGACACCACAATGATTTTCCTTGTGTGGTAATATTTTATTTTCCTTGTAATTATGTATGGTTTGCAAAAATGGGAACTGCTGTCCGTGTAGATGAGAGAAGCAAAGTGTATGCGCGAGGTGCACAAGCAATCCGTATGCATCGCATGCGCATGTATGCATGCGCCCTTAAAATAGCATCTGAACAACGCGCCACTGACTTTAAACCAGGTATTTCCTGGTCAGTAGCGCAATGGTTTTCAGAAACGGCAAAATACCGTTTGCGCCAGAACACGCCTCCTCCTTCCGCCGAACCGCCCCTTGGGGCGCAAGATCATTCCCTAATTTACTGGCGAGTGGCGCTGGTGGCAAAAGAACGCTCTGCGCCAGTTGTAAACTAGCAACGACACATGCGCCAGTGACTAAGTCACTTGCGCCGGATGCAAGATAGGGCCCTCTATGTTTGATTTGCAAACAAACCCGTTGGAGCGCCATTTCAAAACGGCGCATCCAAAATTCAATGAAATTTACCCGCCTGGCAGTGAACTAAGAATTAAGAAAACTGCACAGCTCACTGCTTCACTGTGTGAGCAGCAAAATCTAATCCACCGGGTTGTGCATGTGGTCAATTACATTGTTTCAAGAGCACTAAACCACAGACAATTCAGACAGTTAATCCAGGACTATGACACAGAGCACAGCGATTTAGTGTTGCACAGTGAAGTAAGATGGTTGTCCCGTGGAAGGGTGCTGGAGCGATTTCTGAGCCTCCTTCCTGAAATCAACAGTTTCTTGGACAGCAAGGGGAAACACCAGCCAGAGCTGAAAGACCCACACTGGATCATACAGCTGGCCCTCCTTACTGACATTACCTGTCACCTGAACACTCTCAACTTGCAGCTCCAACACTCAAAAAAATGTCATTTTGGATTTACTTAAAAAAGTTATGTCAAGTGGTTCCACGCAACTGTGTTAAGTAACAGCTAAGGTTCTTTATTTTTTAATATGTACTAAATGAAATACAATAAATGATACACAAGTGAATGGAGTATATTCAACTTAACTAGATTAGTTCATTTTTAGGGATTATTTTTACATTGAACCTACTTAATACTGTTGTGTATAACTTTAATAAATTCAACATAAGTGAATTGAGTAAATTCAATTAAACAATATTAGTTAATTATTATGGATTATTCTTACATTGAACCTACTAAATAATGTTATGTTCAACTCATTTAAGTTAAGTAGATAAGAAGAACACCATCATGATGTTAATTTTAAGTAAGATAGTTGCATGGAACCACACTTGACATAACATTCTTAAGTAAACTCACACTTAACACAACATTCTTAAATAGAACTCAGTAACTGAGTTGAATTTGTCCTAGTGAAATGCCTGGCTCTGTTAAATAGAAAAATAATGTTAAAATGGGAATCAAACACAGTGTCTTATCAAAAAAATGCCTTTATTTAACATCAAATAGCATTTTCTGAAGAGTTATCTAGTCGCATAAATTGCAAGCAACTTCACAGAATGTAGTTTAACAGTTGCAATACATAAAACCTCAATTCCCTTGTATAGCCTCCTTGCTCGCACAAAAACTGTCCTTTAAAGGTATAGTTCGGTATTTTTGAACCTGGGCCTTATTTCTGTCATGGGGTGCCTTAATCTACTAATTGGTAACATTTTGGTGAAGATCGGCGTAGTTTTGAAGCTGTTCAGACCATCGAGATCGAGCGTATATCCATATGACGGAGTAAACCGGGCACAGACAATACAGCCTCTAAATAAGTCATTAGGTCTTTATTTCACCAATGCTTTAAGATGAATGAAGGAATGAACGCGTGCTACCGCCCCGTTAGCTCAGAGCTGCTTGTTGTTGCCGTTGCCGTCGTTATTGAGGCTTTTCAACACCCGGGTCACCTGGGATGACGTCATCGACGGGGCGCTGCAGCACAGCTGATCCCAAGTGAACCGGATCAATAATAACAACACGGCAGCTCTGAGCTCACTCTGAGCTAACAGGGCGGTAGCACGATGGGTATCAATTCCCATCAGGACTTTCTGAAGAAATTCAAAACTGTACTTGAGATCAGGCGGGTAGCTCAAATTCAGATTGTAGATGAGCCCAAACAGCAGAGCAACGGCACAGGCGAGATCTCCAATGTGCTTGAGCATGACGACACCCTCAACAATGATCCCTACATCTTCTGGTGGATCGGAGGCATCTGCACCCTCATGTTTGATGACGTAGATCCCAAGGGCTGTCATATCCAGTTCGCTCTGGGCATTATCAAAGTTGACATCCTAAACCACAGAACAAAAGAGACATGTTATTGAGCATTAGATGTCATGTGTTGAACAGGTACATCTTTCTTTCTTTACTCCCATCATTAGCTTTTGTATTTTTGCTGCATCTTTTTTTAACAAGTGTTATGGGGAACAGATTTAGCTTGGTAATGTCGATCAGATTTAGCTTGGTAATGTCGATCAAATGACTGCAGAGTCTGCTGTGAGCCTGTATTTCTATAAATGATTGGCTCCATGGTGCTCTCTGTGTTGCAGTAAATCAGGGAAACACAGAATTACAACCAGCTGTCACTTTAGTTTTGATAGCAATACAGGGTCAAGCAAGGGCAAAACCCTCTGTATTTAAAAATATGAAATATTTTAGAACAAAAACAGCCCAACTTCAGAGACTTGTAGAGAGAAATCAACCAGCACTTCAATCAACTTAATTTTAGTGTCTCAATTGTAAGACCTGGTAAACACTGTATTCAAATTTCAAGTTAAAATTGACCAACAAATATTTTCTTTAACAGCCTATTACACACTATAATTCATGCCAAATGTGGGCCATTGTTTTTGGAGAATAAAGTCCATTTGTTAATTCCTAGATGTTTTAATAATAAGTAGTGAATGTCAGACACATTTTTAAAATGTCCCTGCTTACCAAAGCTTTGAAGTTATCATGTCTTTTAATCTCCATATTTTACCATCATATTATATATAAGGAATATTATTATGTGATCCATTCCGCCATATTATTGCTACCAAAAATTCTATCATTGCCACAACGTTCCTCTTCAATCTACTGTACTTATTCTACGCTGTTAAATGGACATTTTCTTACACTTACCAGATATTCCTTGATGAGCTTCTCTGGGTCTTCATTTAAATACACAGCAAGTGATTTCAGGTTGCAAGCCCTCCTTGTAGCAATGGTGTCATTCTGTAAAAGAGGGAAATGTCACTGTACAACACTAAGCCTGTAGCTCATTGTAGCCTGACTCAGACATTTGTCTAAAACTCATTTCAAATGTTGTCTCGAGTGTAAAATCAGCAAATCTGAAACACTCCACAAAAAAATAATCACAAACCTCGTTGATGGAAGCCATGATCTCTGCAATCTTGCGACCTGCTACTCCTCCCTTCTTAAGGCACACCCTGGACAGCTTAGCAGAGTGGTGGTCAAGTTCTGACATAAACTTGGACATCAGTGGGATGGTGGTAATACGTGTAAATTCTGCACTTATCTGGAAAGAAGAGTTGTGGGGAGGGGAGACAAAAAACAACAACTTACAGCATTTGGCAAGACAGAAATAATAAAAAGCTGCATGAAAAAATGTCTATCTTCAGTAGGGCTGGGTGATATTAGGTGTGATATCAAACTAAATGTAAATAATACAAACATTTACAAATGTGTGATGCCACTTGCAACATTCCAAATTCTGATACAATATTTGTTCAATATTGTTGTCATGTTGAGAGTTGGACACTTAATTCTGACCTACCTCACTTTCAGCAAAAAGAGCTGGCCATCTGCTTTGAAATTCTGCAATGGAGGGCATGTCGACTACAACTTCTTTCCTCCTGTAGGCAAAAGTTTTGTCCATCTTCACTTTTATGATTTGATTGTTGTCCCTCTTCTTGACCTCTTTTCGCCAACTGGATAGTCTGGCAAAAAATTCACCTCAGCTTTCCTCGGTTTCTTCACTTGATTTGGACTTGTGTGGCCTCCTCTGCGTTTCATGGAATTGATGCTCAATTCAGAGGTTATGTTTCTCAGGCTACTGCGATAATTTGCCATTTTATATTTTAAACTAATCTTCCAACCGTAGAATCCTGTCACAGACCTTGCTCCTTTAGGCATGCATGTGTTTTAATCAAAGCCTCTGCAACATCATCAAACTCTGCACTTGTAGGGTATGCTTTGTACTTGATTATTACAGAAGCCAAGGACTCTAAAATTGCAGACTTGAGTTTTGGGCTTGGGTTGAGGAGGTGCCATTTTGTGATATTCTGATTGGCTTTCTGGGAGTTGCAGCTCTACTTCACTGGGAAAACTGTGGAATAGGAAGCTTGCTGGCCAGGCCTGAGATCTCAGCATCGAGGTTGGTGATGGTGATGAATCAGGGGTAGAGAGTATCTCGGTGTCGGTAGAAGAAAGGAAGTGGATTCCACTGAGAGACTTCTCAGTACCTGAGGAGTACTACCTTCACCAGTTGCTTCCTGTGCATTTGTGATCACTTTAACCGTGCCCAAGTGTTGGAGAGCCGCTGTTGAGGTCAGATTTATAAATTCGTCAAAATCAACGTCCATGTATTGTAGCCGTGGAAGTCCTCTGCAACTGCACATTGTCTCTTGATCTCAAGTTTGAGGTCTTCTACTGACTCTGGTATTCCAGAAGGCAGAGTCAATTTTTCTTCGGAGTTGTTTTCTCCTCATGATAATCCGAAGTTTAACTGGGGTTGTCATTTTTTGTCCAACTCCAACAGTTACTCTACATACAAAAAAGAAAACAGATTTAGACATAAGCAGTTATACAAGTCTCACAATACCTCTAGGGTGCAAGCATTATGT
>NW_026553794.1:0-4747 GCF_027596085.1 Anoplopoma fimbria | reverse complement strand
GACACCCTGGCAGTTTCTGTGCAGTTCCTTCAGCCACCGGCTGCTTCACCCCCGGTGTGTGAAGGAGAGGGCACCGCAGGTCCTTCCTTCCTGCTGCTGTCAGGCTGCACAACCAGCTCTGCTCCCAGCAGACCATGACATGACAATAAAAACACTGTGCAATAATAGTTGAAAACAGTTTTTTTCACCTGTAAATATTATATCAGTTATTGTGCCCCAGGACCAGCCCGCCAGCAGCCAGCCCCAGGGCCAGCCGCCAGCAGCTGCGGGCAGCAAGCCGCAGGAGGACCAGCCGGTGAGCAGCCAGCCATAGAACCAGCCATTGAGCAGCCAGACATTGGACTAGACTGTCAGCAGCTTGCAAATGACAACATATGGATGTCAAAAAATGGCAGAATTGAATGGTCTACCTGCTCAAGAAATGAACCCCCCGCATGGCTGCCAATGTGATTCGGATGCTACTCTAGACTCTGCCCCTCATGTGTGGTATAGTCTGATATAAGTATAATTGCCATGTTCAAATGCCTTAATTTGTTGTTCAGACAGATGTTATTGAGTATGTTTATGTTTATGTTTCCCAGTTATGCCTGTTTATGATGCATTTCCTTATTTTGTTACATTTTAATAAAAAAATAAAGAAAAACGAGTGGCACCTCTTTTCATAAATGTGATTTAACAAAGGGAAAGGAACAAATTTAACATATGTGTTGTTTATATTTCTTGCAATTTGGTTGAAGTAACCATCTGGTGAGTATTTAAAAAAAAAGATTATATTAAAATGATTATGTTGAATTAAAAGGCAATGGGTCCACCAGACCCAGCAGCACCTCCTGTGTAACAGAAATACGAACACCCTATGAGGGTTAAAGCTCCCCCTGCTGGGCCCCACGTAGCTGCGAAGGTGAACTCCCGTCGTCCTTCAAAGCTCCCCTGCTAATATTACGTAGCTTTAGAGGTGAACTCCTTTCGTCCTTCAAAGCTCCCCCTGCTGGGCCCCACGTAGCTGCGAAGGTGAACTCCCGTCGTCCTTCAAAGCTCCCCCTGCTGGGCCCCACGTAGCTGTGAAGGTGAACTCCCGTCGTCCTTCAAAGCTCCCCCTGCTGGGCCCCACGTAGCTGCGAAGGTGAACTCCCGTCGTCCTTCAAAGCTCCCCCTGCTGGGCCCCACGTAGCTTTAGAGGTGAACTCCTGTCGTCCTTCAAAGCTCCCCCTGCTGGGCCCCACGTAGCTGTGAAGGCGAACTCCTGTCGTCCTTCAAAGCTCCACCTGCTGGGCCCCACGTAGCTTTGGAGGTGAAGTCCTGTCGTCCTTCAAAGCTCCCCCTGCTAGTCCCCACGTAGCTTTAGAGGTGAACTCTTGTCGTCCTTCAAAGCTCCCCCTGCTGGGCCCCACATAGCTGCGAAGGTGAACTCCCGCCGCCCTTCAAAGCTCCCCCTGCTGGGCCCCAAGTAGCTGCGAAGGTGAACTCCCGTCGTCCTTCAAAGCTCCCCCTGCTGGGCCCCACGTAGCTGCGAAGGTGAACTCCCGCCGCCCTTCAAAGCCCCCCCTGCTGGGCCCCAAGTAGCTGTGAAGGTGAACTCCCGTCGTCCTTCAAAGCTCCCCCTGCTGGGCCCCACGTAGCTGCGAAGGTGAACTCCCGTCGTCCTTCAAAGCTCCCCCTGCTGGGCCCCACGTAGCTTTAGAGGTGAACTCCCGTCGTCCTTCAAAGCTCCCCTGCTGGGCCCCTCGTACCTGTAGAGGTGAATTCCCCGTCGTCCTTTAACCCTTATAAGGTGTTCGGGTCTGTGGGACCCGTTTTCAGTTTTTAGCTTAATCAAAGTGATACAAATAATTATTTTTTTGAACTAAGATTCATTGGCTTTGGCTCATTTTCTGTGAGGAACATGAATCAGAAAACATTTTCAATGACCCCCCTGTATACCCCCCATCACATTTATATTACACACAGGGTGTTCGGGTCCAGTGGACCCGGAGCTAGTTTAAGTGTGGAAATCAAAGGTCCTGTGCACCTCATTTTCCCTTCCTCCTCTCTGTGTGTGTGTGTGTGTGTGTGTGTGGTGTGTGTGTGTGTGTGTGTGTGTGTGTGTGAGAGAGGAGAGTAGAGCAGGTTCTCGTCCCTTGGTGCGAGAAGCCACAGTGGGCGCCCACTGTTCCCGCACAAGGTTGCAACATTGTGGCAAAATTTGAGAACCCAACACTATCTACACCCATATTCCCACACATTTCACCCTCTGACTTGCGGGAACCAAGTTTGGGGACCTGACACTATAAAAAAGGCTCTGTCAGCGTGGTTCCATATCACGACTGATCAAGATGGCAAAGCGATTCTCTGTTCAGACTGCCTTGCAGATGTTTTTGAAGAGACAGAGGGATTTGATAGTGATGCAGAGGAAATAGTGTCAGAAAGTGAGGACAACATTTCCGAAAATGCCGAGTCGGACACTGAGCTTGAAGAGGAGGATCAGAATCAGCCAGCTCCCAAACGTAGAAGAGCCTCAGGACTAGCCCTTCAGCAGCCAGGACAAGCCTGCGAGCAGCCAGCCCCAGGACCATCCCATGAGCAGGCAGGACCAGGCAGCAAGCAGCCAACCCCAGGACCATCCCATGAGCAGGCAGGACCAGGCAGCAAGCAGCCAGCCCCAGGACCAACCCGTGAGCAGCCAGCCGTAGGACCAGCCCGTCAGCCTACTCCGAAACTCAAGAGAACCCCAGGACCAGCCCGCAAGCAGCTAGCCCCAGGACCAGCCCGCCAGCAGCCAGCCGTAGGACCAGCCCGTCAGCCTACTCCGAAACTCAAGAGAACCCCAGGACCAGCCCGCCAGCAGCCAGCCCCAGGGCCAGCCGATGCGCAGCAAGCCGCAGGACCAGCCGGTGAGCAGCCAGCCATAGAACCAGCCATTGAGCAGCCAGACATTGGACTAGACTGTCAGCAGCTTGCAAATGACAACATATGGATGTCAAAAAATGGCAGAATTGAATGGTCTACCTGCTCAAGAAATGAACCCCCCCGCATGGCTGCCAATGTGATTCGGATGCTACTCTAGACTCTGCCCCTCATGTGTGGTATAGTCTGATATAAGTATAATTGCCATGTTCAAATGCCTTAATTTGTTGTTCAGACAGATGTTATTGAGTATGTTTATGTTTATGTTTCCCAGTTATGCCTGTTTATGATGCATTTCCTTATTTTGTTACATTTTAATAAAAAAATAAAGAAAAACGAGTGGCACCTCTTTTCATAAATGTGATTTAACAAAGGGAAAGGGAACAAATTTAACATATGTGTTGTTTATATTTCTTGCAATTTGGTTGAAGTAACCATCTGGTGAGTATTTAAAAAAAAAAAAAAAAGATTATATTAAAATGATTATGTTGAATTAAAAGGCAATGGGTCCACCAGACCCAGCAGCACCTCCTGTGTAACAGAAATACGAACACCCTATGAGGGTTAAAGCTCCCCCTGCTGGGCCCCACGTAGCTGCGAAGGTGAACTCCCGTCGTCCTTCAAAGCTCCCCCTGCTGGGCCCCACGTAGCTTTAGAGGTGAACTCCCGTCGTCCTTCAAAGCTCCCCTGCTGGGGCCCCACGTAGCTGCGAAGGTGAACTCCGTCGTCCTTCAAAGCTCCCCCTGCTGGGCCCCACGTAGCTGTGAAGGTGAACTCCCGTCATCCTTCAAAGCTCCCCCTGCTAGTCCCCACGTAGCTTTAGAGGTGAACTCTTGTCGTACTTGTAGCGGGCCAGTGGGTGTGGGGTTTCCACGCCACCAAGTCAAATGATACACACACACCGAGAGCAGTTCAATAAGGTGCTTTATTCAAGATAGACGAAATAAATGTCACCAGGGTGGGGAAAAGGGTAATCCAGAGTCCGTAGTCCGTAGTCCAGGGGTCGTCACCGGGAGGGTTCTCACACAAAGCGGTCGGTACACAAATAATCTTCCAATGTTCAGGTTTCCTGCACTCGTTGGCCACACACAGTTCGCAGAGGCTCACGCAGATGCACTCCATAGTCGCTCTCCTCCATGTGGTTGCATGCTCCCTTTTATCCCCAAGCACTCCTGCCTAATGCACCTCAGGCTTGCATCGTTAAGGGAGGCAGTCCCTGTAAAGCTTGGGGGTGGAGCCAGCATGCTGCCACATACCTCCCCTCAATCACCACCCCTCCCTGGCGTCTGCCACACACCCTCCCCCTCAGCTCCGACCGGGAGGGAGGGGCGGTCCAGCTCCCCAGAGCATCCCTCCTGGATAGGGCATCCGCATTCCCATGGGCTGCCCCGGACCTGTGAACAACAGAGAAGGCAAAAGGTTGTAATGATAGGAACCAGCGGGTGACCCTGGCGTTACTGTCCTTATTCCTCGACATCCAAACCAGTGGTGCATGATCTGTGACCAGGGTGAAGTGGCGCCCCAACAGGTAGTACTTCAGGGTTTCCAGGGCCCACTTGATGGCAAGACATTCCTTCTCCACCGTGGAGTATTTTTGTTCCCTCGGCAACAACTTCCGGCTGATATAAATAATCGGGTGTTCCTCACCTTCATGTAGTTGTGTCAACACTGCCCCCACCCCTGTTTCCGACGCATCCGTCTGCACCACCATTGGCTTGGTGAAGTCCGGGGTTACCAGCACGGGTCCTGAACACAGTGCGGTCTTTAGGTCCTGAAAGGCTTTCTCCGTCTCCTCGGTCCATGTGACTTGGGCGGGCAGCCGGTCCCTGGTCAGATCTGTCAGGGGGCTGGCTACGGATGCAAA
>NW_026553793.1:0-1770 GCF_027596085.1 Anoplopoma fimbria | reverse complement strand
GGCTGATGGCACCACTGTTTCCCCACTCCATGCTCTCTTTTACGGACGTTTTCAGCCGGCGGTCGCGGTCATTTTCTCGCGGATGGAGCAGCATGGAGAGACAGGCTGATGGCACCACTGTTTCCCCACTCCATGCTCTCTTTTACGGACGTTTTCAGCCGGCGGTCGCGGTCATTTTCTCGCGGATGGAGCAGCATGGAGAGACAGGCTGATGGCACCACTGTTTCCCCACTTCATGCACTCTTTTACGGACGTTTTCAGCCGGCGGTCGCGGTCATTTTCTCGCGGATGGAGCAGCATGGAGAGACAGGCTGATGGCACCACTGTTTCCCCACTCCATGCTACTCTTTTACGGACGTTTTCAGCCGGCGGTCGCGGTCATTTTCTCGCGGATGGAGCAGCATGGAGAGACAGGCTGATGGCACCACTGTTTCCCCACTCCATGCTCTCTCTTTACGGACGTTTTCAGCCGGCGGTCGCGGTCATTTTCTCGCGGATGGAGCAGCATGGAGAGACAGGCTGATGGCACCACTGTTTCCCCACTCCATGCTCTCTTTTACGGACGTTTTCAGCCGGCGGTCGCGGTCATTTTCTCGCGGATGGAGCAGCATGGAGAGACAGGCTGATGGCACCACTGTTTCCCCACTCCATGCTCTCTTTTACGGACGTTTTCAGCCGGCGGTCGCGGTCATTTTCTCGCGGATGGAGCAGCATGGAGAGGCAGGCTGATGGCACCACTGTTTCCACTCCATGCTCTCTCTTTACGGACGTTTTCAGCCGGCGGTCGCGGTCATTTTCTCGCGGATGGAGCAGCATGGAGAGACAGGCTGATGGCACCACTGTTTCCCACTCCATGCTCTCTTTTACGGACGTTTTCAGCCGGCGGTCGCGGTCATTTTCTCGCGGATGGAGCAGCATGGAGAGACAGGCTGATGGCACCACTGTTTCCCCACTCCATGCTCTCTTTTACGGACGTTTTCAGCCGGCGGTCGCGGTCATTTTCTCGCGGATGGAGCAGCATGGAGAGGCAGGCTGATGGCACCACTGTTTCCACCCATGCCTCTCTTTACGGACGTTTTCAGCCGGCGGTCGCGGTCATTTTCTCGCGGATGGAGCAGCATGGAGAGACAGGCTGATGGCACCACTGTTTCCCCACTCCATGCCTCTCTTTACGGACGTTTTCAGCCGGCGGTCGCGGTCATTTTCTCGCGGATGGAGCAGCATGGAGAGACAGGCTGATGGCACCACTGTTTCCCCACTCCATGCTCTCTTTTACGGACGTTTTCAGCCGGCGGTCGCGGTCATTTTCTCGCGGATGGAGCAGCATGGAGAGACAGGCTGATGGCACCACTGTTTCCCCACTTCATGCACTCTTTTACGGACGTTTTCAGCCGGCGGTCGCGGTCATTTTCTCGCGGATGGAGCAGCATGGAGAGACAGGCTGATGGCACCACTGTTTCCCCACTGCATGCTCTCTTTTACGGACGTTTTCAGCCGGCGGTCGCGGTCATTTTCTCGCGGATGGAGCAGCATGGAGAGACAGGCTGATGGCACCACTGTTTCCCCACTTCATGCACTCTCTTTACGGACGTTTTCAGCCGGCGGTCGCGGTCATTTTCTCGCGGATGGAGCAGCATGGAGAGGCAGGCTGATGGCACCACTGTTTCCCCACTCCATGCTCTCTCTTTACGGACGTTTTCAGCCGGCGGTCGCGGTCATTTTCTCGCGGATGGAGCAGCATGGAGAGGCAGGCTGATGGCACCACTGTTT
>NW_026553792.1:0-3720 GCF_027596085.1 Anoplopoma fimbria | reverse complement strand
TCTCTCCATGCTGCTCCATCCGCGAGAAAATGACCGCGACCGCCGGCTGAACCGTAAAGAGAGCATGGAGTGTGTAAACAGTGGTGCCATCAGCCTGTCTCTCCATGCTGCTCCATCCGCGAGAAAATGACCGCGACCGCCGGCTGAAAACGTCCGTAAAGAGAGAGCATGGAGTGGGGAAACAGTGGTGCCATCAGCCTGTCTCTCCATGCTGCTCCATCCGCGAGAAAATGACCGCGACCGCCGGCTGAAAACGTCCGTAAAATAGTGCATGAAGTGGGAAACAGTGGTGCCATCAGCCTGTCTCTCCATGCTGCTCCATCCGCGAGAAAATGACCGCGACCGCCGGCTGAAAACGTCCGTAAAAGAGTGCATGAAGTGGGTAAACAGTGGTGCCATCAGCCTGCCTCTCCATGCTGCTCCATCCGCGAGAAAATGACCGCGACCGCCGGCTGAAAACGTCCGTAAAAGAGTGCATGAAGTGGGGAAACAGTGGTGCCATCAGCCTGCCTCTCCATGCTGCTCCATCCGCGAGAAAATGACCGCGACCGCCGGCTGAAAACGTCCGTAAAAGAGTGCATGAAGTGGGTAAACAGTGGTGCCATCAGCCTGTCTCTCCATGCTGCTCCATCCGCGAGAAAATGACCGCGACCGCCGGCTGAAAACGTCCGTAAAATAGTGCATGAAGTGGGGAAACAGTGGTGCCATCAGCCTGTCTCTCCATGCTGCTCCATCCGCGAGAAAATGACCGCGACCGCCGGCTGAAAACGTCCGTAAAAGAGAGCATGGAGTGGGGAAACAGTGGTGCCATCAGCCTGTCTCTCCATGCTGCTCCATCCGCGAGAAAATGACCGCGACCGCCGGCTGAAAACGTCCGTAAAAGAGTGCATGAAGCGGCTAAACAGTGGTGCTATCAGCCTCTCCATGCTGCTCCATCCGCGTGGAAATGTTCAAAGTGTTTTAATACGGACAGCGGGTGGTGATTCGCAGGCGTGTCCATCGTCTCTTGTGCCACCTTGCCCGGTTTAAATCGTCGTGTTCAGCATAGCGAAAATATGACAGAGTGTTTTACAACGGGTAAGGTTATTGTCAAAATGCATAGGAGGTTTGATAGCCTCTTTGTCACACTTACCCGATGTGACCACTTTTGGTAGGGTATCACCAAGCCACCTCTCGCACGATTTCAGAAACCCAGTTTTCAAAAACATCGCGTCCATGAAAAGACAGCGGTCTTTGACAAACGCCTTATCCGAGATTGATGCGTCTTTTTCGGACGAATTTGAGGCGATGTGACACCCTTTTTATGGTGCTATTGGAGTTTTCTCAGGCTTCATGTCCGAGATATATGAGCCTCCCTGGGCATATTTTGACGCAATATGCTAGCCGGTGTTCTGGTGGGCGGTTCCTCCGGCTTGCGGTTCGATTCCAGGCAGGAGGGCTTTCGCAAGGGGTGTTTTCGGACCCCTCCCTGCATTCCTCCGGGTCGGCCGATTTTAAAGCGAGATCGAGATGCTCCGTCTGTCCCAGTTGTCCTACGACGGAGGCCGTCGCCGTGTCGCGGTTCCCCACGGTAACCTCCTCGCGAGCGCGGCGTGCCTCCGGATAACACTTTGTTTCTCAAACCCAGGTGCATCGCACCAACCCCCGATGCTTCTCGCTTCGCCCCGCCGACGGCCCTCCGTGGTTGTTCGGCGGGGCTCGCAAACCCCCTGGTGCACGCGGTCCGGTGGGTCTCCACCCGGCTCCGGCGTGCGTCTGTGGGCTACCTGGTTGATCCTGCCAGTAGCATATGCTTGTCTCAAAGATTAAGCCATGCAAGTCTAAGTACACACGGCCGGTACAGTGAAACTGCGAATGGCTCATTAAATCAGTTATGGTTCCTTTGATCGCTCTAACGTTACTTGGATAACTGTGGCAATTCTAGAGCTAATACATGCCAACGAGCGCTGACCTCCGGGGATGCGTGCATTTATCAGACCCAAAACCCATGCGGGGTTCCTCTCGGGAGCCCGGCCGCTTTGGTGACTCTAGATAACCTCGAGCCGATCGCTGGCCCTCGTGGCGGCGACGTCTCATTCGAATGTCTGCCCTATCAACTTTCGATGGTACTTTCTGTGCCTACCATGGTGACCACGGGTAACGGGGAATCAGGGTTCGATTCCGGAGAGGAGCCTGAGAAACGGCTACCACATCCAAGGAAGGCAGCAGGCGCGCAAATTACCCACTCCCGACTCGGGAGGTAGTGACGAAAAATAACAATACAGGACTCTTTCGAGGCCCTGTAATTGGAATGAGTACACTTTAATCTTAAAGTTGCTGCAGTTAAAAAGCTCGTAGTTGGATCTCGGGATCGAGCTGACGGTCCGCCGCGAGGCGGCTACCGTCTGTCCCAGCCCCTGCCTCTCGGCGCCCCCTCGATGCTCTTAACTGAGTGTCCCGCGGGTCCGAAGCGTTTACTTTGAAAAATTAGAGTGTTCAAAGCAGGCCCGGTCGCCCTGAATACCGCAGCTAGGAATAATGGAATAGGACTCCGGTTCTATTTTGTGGGTTTTCTTTCTGAACTGGGGCCATGATTAAGAGGGACGGCCGGGGGCATTCGTATTGTGCCGCTAGAGGTGAAATTCTTGGACCGGCGCAAGACAGAATGGCGAAAGCATTTGCCAGAATGTTTTCATTAATCAAGGAGCAAAGTCGGAGAGTTGGCGATCAGATACCGTCGTAGTTCCGACCATAAGCGATGCCAACTAGCGATCCGGCGGCGTTATTCCCATGACCGCCCGGGCAGCGTCCGGGAAACTGGGTTCGGGGGGAGTATGGTTGCAAAGCTGAAACTTAAAGGAATTGACGGAAGGGCACCACCAGGAGTGGAGCCTGCAAAACAACTGACTCAACAGGGAAACCTCACCCGGCCCCGGACACGGAAAGGATTGACAGATTGATAGCTCTTTCTCGATTCTGTGGGTGGTGGTGCATGGCGTTCTTAGTTGGTGGAGGCGATTTGTCTGGTTAATTCCGATAACGAAGCGAACTCCGGCATGCTAACTGATTACGCGGCCCGTGCGGTCGTCCAACTTCTTAGAGGGACAAGTGGCGTTCAGCCACACGAGATTGAGCAATAACAGGTCTGTGATGCCCTTAGATGTCCGGGGCTGCCGCGCCACACTGGTGGATCGAGCGTGTCTACCCTTCGCCGAGGCGTGGGTAACCAGCTGAACCCCATCATTCATGTTGATTAATCCCTGCCCTTTGTGCACACCGCCCGTCGCTACTACGATTGGATGGTTTGGTAGGGTCCTCAGTTGGTCCTGCCGGGTCGGTCACGGCCTGGTGGAGTGCTGAAGGCGATCGGCTGACCATCTAGAAGCAAAGTCGGTAACAAGGTTTCCGTGGGTGAACCTGCCGGAAGGATCATTGCCGATTTTGCCGGTCCGCGTGGGCTGTGCAGAGTGAAATGTCTCCCGGAGCTAGAGGTCCGGGCTGGGGGTGACGTTCTTCAGCCCGAGGCGATACGGCGATCTGGCGCATCGAGCCGCTGTCGTCCGGCTTCTCGTCGTCGTCGCGTGTCCGCCGGCCTCACTGAGGTGAGGGCGGCGCAGCGAGCAGGCTGGCGGCTGTCCTCTTGGTGCGTTGCGGCGGCCGTCCGTGTTCATGCCACTGGTCTGAGCTGGTCCCAGCCGGAGCGTGCGTTGCCCCTTCTCTCTTCCTCCCCGCCAAACGGCG
>NW_026553791.1:0-1333 GCF_027596085.1 Anoplopoma fimbria | reverse complement strand
CATTAAATAAAGATAATAAAACATTAAATAAAGATAATGATCTTTCGTTTATATGTATGAACAAATGTCTCAAGAAAGTTATTGAATTTAAAAAAATAAAATAAAATAAAAACTACCTGGCATGCAATCCGCGGTGATCGCCGGAACCTATTTCCCGGTCACCGGGATTCTACCGGGACGGCTCCTCTAGCTCCCGGACGGCTCAACCTCCTCTAGCTATGCTATCCTTCCGTTTTCAGCCCGCGGTCGCGGTCATTTTCACGCGGATTCAGCAGCATGGAGAGACAGGCTGATGGCACCACTGTTTAGCCACTTCATGCTCTCTTTTACGGACGTTTTCAGCTGGCGGTCGCGGTCATTTTTAGGCGGATGGAGCAGCATGGTTGTGTCGGTTCATTTTACGCCGTTTTAGTGTGCTAAAAGACCCGCTGTCACTCCCAGAGTTTACCCTGACTTGGAGCACTCTGCTGCGGGTGTTTTGACGCTGTGATGCCGGTCATTTTACGCCGTTTCACTGCCTTAAAAGACAGATTCAGCCGGATTTCAGCACTAAAATCCTCCGGAAAGCGCCTGCTATTTTTTTCCTCCCTGGGCTGCTGGAGGTCATTTTACGCCGTTTTAGTGTGCTAAAAGACCGGCTGGAGGTTGAGCCGGCCGGTCCACCGGTACCGGTACCGTGAAAAACACCGGTAATCCGGCACACTGGTATACAGGAGGATGAGCCGTCCAGATAAACATCCGTGAAAACATCATGACGTGACGTCACTGCACCGCGACTGTGACAAACGGCGAAACATTAAATAAAGATAAGAAAACATTAAATAAAGATATTAAAACATTAAATAAAGATATTAAAACATTAAATAAAGAGAATGAAACATTAAACATTAAACATTAAACAAAGAGAATAAAACATTAAATGAAGATAATAAAACATTAAATAAAGAGAATGAAACATTAAATAAAGAGAATATAACATTTAATAAAGATAATGAAACATTAAATGAATAGAATAAAACATTAAATAAAGATAATAGATGATGTTTCAGCCTTAAGTGGCATCAACTTAAGATCTAAAAATAAGAACTTGAAAATGTAAATATATACATATATATATATATATATATATATATATATATAAATATATTATGTTTTATATGTATGAACAAATGTCTCAATACAGTTATTGAATTAAAAAAAAAATTAAAAATTAAAAAAAAAAAATTAAAAATTAAAATTAAAAATAAATAAATAAATAAAATCTACCCGGCATGCAATGCGCGGTGATCCCGAACCTATTTCCGGTCACGGGATTCTACGGGACGCCTCCTCT
>NW_026553790.1:0-3535 GCF_027596085.1 Anoplopoma fimbria | reverse complement strand
CGCTTGTCACAGTCGCGGTGCAGTGACGCCACGTCATGATGTTTTCACGGATGTTTATCTGGACGGCTCATCCTCCTGTATACCGTGTGCCGGATTACCGGTGTTTTTCACGGTACCGGTACCGGTGGACCGCCGGCTCAACCTCCAGCCGGTCTTTTAGCACACTAAAACGGCGTAAAATGACCTCCAGCAGCCCAGGGAGGAAAAAAATAGCAGGCGCTTTCCGGAGGATTTTAGTGCTGAAATCCGGCTGAATCTGTCTTTTTAAGGCAGTGAAACGGCGTAAAATGACCGGCATCACAGCGTCAAAACACCCGCAGCAGAGTGCTCCAAGTCAGGGTAAACTCTGGGAGTGACAGCGGGTCTTTTAGCACACTAAAACGGCGTAAAATGAACCGAAACAACCATGCTGCTCCATCCGCCTAAAAATGACCGCGACCGCCAGCTGAAACGTTAAGTGCAGTGACGTCACGCCATGATGTTTTCACGGATGTTTATCTGGACGGCTCATCCTCCTGTATACCAGTGTGCCGGATTACCGGTGTTTTTCACGGTACCGGTACCGGTGGACCGGCCGGCTCAACCTCCAGCCGCTTTTAGCATAGCTAAAAGGAGGTAAAATGACCTGAGCCGCAGCTGGGAGCTAGAAAAGCAGGCGCTTTCCGGAGAATTTTAGTGACCGGGAAATAGGTTCCGGCTGAATCTGTCCGCGCATTGCATGCGGGTAGATTTTATTTATTTATTTATTTTTTAATTTTAAAACACCCGCATTTTTAGTTTTTTTTTAATTCAATAACTTTATTGAGACATTTGTTCATACATATAAAACACAATATATTTATATAACCGATATAACCATGCTGCTCCATGTATATATTTACATTTTCAAGTTCTTATTTTTAAGATCTTAAGTTGATGCATGAAGTGCTGAAACATCATCTATTATCTTTATTTAATGTTTTATTCTATTCATTTAATGTTTCATTATCTTTATTAAATGTTATATTCTCTTTATTTAATGTTTCATTCTCTTTATTTAATGTTTTATTATCTTCATTTAATGTTTTATTCTCTTTGTTTAATGTTTTAATATCTTTATTTAATGTTTTATTCTATTTATTTAATGTTTCATTCTCTTTATTTAATGTTTTAATATCTTTATTTAATGTTTTAATATCTTTATTTAATGTTTTCTTATCTTTATTTAATGTTTCGCGTTTGTCACAGTCGCGGTGCAGTGACGTCACGTCATGATGTTTTCACGGATGTTTATCTGGACGGCTCATCCTCCTGTATACCAGTGTGCCGGATTACCGGTGTTTTTCACGGTACCGGTACCGGTGGACCGGCCGGCTCAACCTCCAGCCGGTCTTTTAGCACACTAAAACGGCGTAAAATGACCTCCAGCAGCCCAGGGAGGAAAAAATAGCAGGCGCTTTCCGGAGGATTTTAGTGCTGAAATCCGGCTGAATCTGTCTTTTAAGGCAGTGAAACGGCGTAAAATGACCGGCATCACAGCGTCAAAACACCCGCAGCAGAGTGCTCCAAGTCAGGGTAAACTCTGGGAGTGACAGCGGGTCTTTTAGCACACTAAAACGGCGTAAAATGAACCGACACAACCATGCTGCTCCATCCGCCTAAAAATGACCGCGACCGCCAGCTGAAAACGTCCGTAAAAGAGAGCATGAAGTGGCTAAACAGTGGTGCCATCAGCCTGTCTCTCCATGCTGCTGAATCCGCGTGAAAATGACTGCGACCGCGGGCTGAAAACGGAAGGATAGCATAGCTAGAGGAGGTTGAGCCGTCCGGGAGCTAGAGGAGCCGTCCCGGTAGAATCCCGTGACCGGAAATAGGTTCCGGCGATCACCGCGGATTGCATGCCAGGTAGTTTTTATTTTATTTTATTTTTTTAAATTCAATAACTTTCTTGAGACATTTGTTCATACATATAAACGAAAGATCATTATCTTTATTTAATGTTTTATTATCTTTATTTAATGTTTCGCGTTTGTCACAGTCGCGGTGCAGTGACGTCACGTCATGATGTTTTCACGGATGTTTATCTGGACGGCTCATCCTCCTGTATACCGGTGTGCCGGATTACCGGTGTTTTTCACGGTACCGGTACCGGTGGACGGCCGGCTCAACCTCCAGCCGGTCTTTTAGCACACTAAAACGGCGTAAAATGACCTCCAGCAGCCCAGGGAGGAAAAAATAGCAGGCGCTTTCCGGAGGATTTTAGTGCTGAAATCCGGCTGAATCTGTCTTTTAAGGCAGTGAAACGGCGTAAATGACCGGCATCACAGCGTCAAAACACCCGCAGCAGAGTGCTCCAAGTCAGGGTAAACTCTGGGAGTGACAGCGGGTCTTTTAGCACACTAAAACGGCGTAAAATGAACCGACACAACCATGCTGCTCCATCCGCCTAAAAATGACCGCGACCGCCAGCTGAAAACGTCCGTAAAAGAGAGCATGAAGTGGCTAAACAGTGGTGCCATCAGCCTGTCTCTCCATGCTGCTGAATCCGCGTGAAATGACCGCGACCGCGGGCTGAAAACGGAAGGATAGCATAGCTAGAGGAGGTTGAGCCGTCCGGGAGCTAGAGGAGCCGTCCCGGTAGAATCCCGGTGACCGGGAAATAGGTTCCGGCGATCACCGCGGATTGCATGCCAGGTAGTTTTTATTTTATTTTATTTTTTTAAATTCAATAACTTTCTTGAGACATTTGTTCATACATATAAACGAAAGATCATTATCTTTATTTAATGTTTTATTATCTTTATTTAATGTTTCGCGTTTGTCACAGTCGCGGTGCAGTGACGTCACGTCATGATGTTTTCACGGATGTTTATCTGGACGGCTCATCCTCCTGTATACCGGTGTGCCGGATTACCGGTGTTTTTCACGGTACCGGTACCGGTGGATCGCCGGCTCAACCTCCTATAGCTAGCATAGCTAGAGGAGGTTGAGCCGCCTGGGAGCTAGAGGAGGCGCCCCGTAGAATCCCGGTGACCGGGAAATAGGTTCCGCGATCACCGCGCATTGCATGCCGGGTAGATTTTATTTATTTATTTATTTTTTAATTTTAATTTTTAATTTTTTTTTTAATTTTAATTTTTAATTTTTTTTAATTCAATAACTTTATTGAGACATTTGTTCATACATATAAAACACAATATATTTATATATATATATATATATGTATATATTTACATTTTCAAGTTCTTATTTTTAAGATCTTAAGTTGATGCCACGAAGGCTGAAACATCATCTATTATCTTTATTTAATGTTTTATTCTATTCATTTAATGTTTCATTATCTTTATTAAATGTTATATTCTCTTTATTTAATGTTTCATTCTCTTTATTTAATGTTTTATTATCTTCATTTAATGTTTTATTCTCTTTGTTTAATGTTTTAATATCTTTATTTAATGTTTTATTCTATTTATTTAATGTTTCATTCTCTTTATTTAATGTTTTAATATCTTTATTTAATGTTTTATTATCTTCATTTAATGTTTTATTCTTATTT
>NW_026553789.1:0-1876 GCF_027596085.1 Anoplopoma fimbria | reverse complement strand
CTTACTTGAAGAATCTCATGTAAAGTATGAATTCCTGTCAGAAAAGACACTTTCTCATGTAAAGTATGAATTCCTGTCAGAAAAGACACTTTTGTGGTATTTTCAGGCTGAAACGACTTTTGTGAGCAAAAAAGCCAGAAATGCATCTAAAAGTGATGAAATATCATGTTTTCATGAAAACACAAGTATCATGTTTTCATGAAAACACAAGGAAGTATCATGTTTTCATGAAAACACAAGTAAACTAGTTGACATTAGTCCTGAGGGCTTTACTTGAAGAAACTCATGTAAAGTATGGTTTCATGTCAGAAAAGACACTTTTGGGGTATTTTCAGGCTGAAACGACTTTTGTGAGCAAAAAGCCAGAAATGCATCTAAAAGTGATGAAAGTATTGTTTTCATGAAAACACAAGGAAGTATCATGTTTTCATGAAAACACAAGTAAACTTGTTATTATGACTCCAGAGGCCCTTAATTGAAGAAACTCATGTAAAGTATGAATTCCTGTCAGAAAAGACACTTTTGGGGTATTTTAAGGCTGAAACGTCTTTTTGCAGCAGAAAAGCTGTAAATGCATCTAAAAGTGATGAAAGTATCATGTTTTCATGAAAACACAAGGAAACTAGTTGACATTAGTCCTGAGGGCTTTACTTGAAGAAACTCATGTAAAGTATGGTTTCATGTCAGAAAAGACACTTTTGGGGTATTTTAAGGCTGAAACGTCTTTTGGCAGCAGAAAAGCTGTAAATGCATCTAAAAGTGATGAAAGTATCTCATGTAAAGTATGGTTTCATGTCAGAAAAGACACTTTTGGGGTATTTTAAGGCTGAAACGTCTTTTGGCAGCAGAAAAGCTGTAAATGCATCTAAAAGTGATGAAAGTATCATGTTTTCATGAAAACACAAGGAAACTAGTTGACATTAGTCCTGAGGGCTTTACTTGAAGAAACTCATGTAAAGTATGGTTTCATGTCAGAAAAGACACTTTTGGGGTATTTTCAGGCTGAAACGACTTTTGTGAGCAAAAAAGCCAGAAATGCATCTAAAAGTGATGCATTTACATGGAAACACAAGTAAACTTGTTATTATGAGTCCAGAGGCCCTTACTTGAAGAAACTCATGTAAAGTATGAATTCCTGTCAGAAAAGACACTTTTGTGGTATTTTCAGGCTGAAACGACTTTTGTGAGCAAAAAAGCCAGAAATGCATCTAAAAGTGATGAAATATCATGTTTTCATGAAAACACAAGGAAGTATCATGTTTTCATGAAAAAACAAGTAAACTTGTTATTATGACTCCAGAGGCCCTTACTTGAAGAAACTCATGTAAAGTATGAATTCCTGTCAGAAAAGACACTTTTGGGGTATTTTCAGGCTGAAACGACTTTTGTGAGCAAAAATGCCGGAAATGCAACTAAAAAAGTATCATGTTTTCATGAAAACACAAGTAAACTTGTTATTATGACTCCAGAGGCCCTTACTTGAAGAAACTCATGTAAAGTATGAATTCCTGTCAGAAAAGACACTTTTGGGGTATTTTCAGGCTGAAACGACTTTTGTGAGCAAAAATGCCGGAAATGCAACTAAAAGTGATGAAAGTATCATGTTTTCATGAAAACACATGATACTTGATAAAAGTATCATGTTTTCATGAAAACACAAGGAAACTTGTTATTATGAGTCCAGAGGCCCTTACTTGAAAAACTCAAAATGAAACTTCCTGTCATGAAAACACACTTGTTATTATGAGTCCAGAGACCCTTACTTGAAGAAACTCATGTAAAGTATGAATTCCTGTCAGAAAAGACACTTTTGGGGTATTTTCAGGCTGAAACGACTTTTGTGAGCAAAAATGCCGGAAATGCAACTAAAAGTGAT
>NW_026553788.1:0-2630 GCF_027596085.1 Anoplopoma fimbria | reverse complement strand
TGATACTTCCTTGTGTTTTCATGAAAACATGATATTTCATCACTTTTAGATGCATTTCTGGCTTTTTGCTGCAAAAAGACGTTTCAGCCTTAAAATACCCCAAAAGTGTCTTTTCTGACATGAAACCATACTTTACATGAGTTTCTTCAAGTAAAGCCCTCAGGACTAATGTCAACTAGTTTCCTTGTGTTTTCATGAAAACATGATACTTTCATCACTTTTAGATGCATTTACAGCTTTTCTGCTGCAAAAAGACGTTTCAGCCTTAAAATACCCCAAAAGTGTCTTTTCTGACAGGAATTCATACTTTACATGAGTTTCTTCAAGTAAGGGCCTCTGGACTCATAATAACAAGTTTCCTTGTGTTTTCATGAAAACATGATACTTTCATCACTTTTAGATGCATTTCAGGCTTTTTGCTCACAAAAGTCGTTTCAGCCTTAAAATACCCCAAAAGTGTCTTTTCTGACAGGAATTCATACTTTACATGAGTTTCTTCAAGTAAGGGCCTCTGGAGTCATAATAACAAGTTTACTTGTGTTTTCATGAAAACATGATACTTCCTTGTGTTTTCATGAAAACATGATACTTTCATCACTTTTAGTTGCATTTCCGGCATTTTTTTCTGCTCAAAAAGTCGTTTCAGCCTGAAAATACCCCAAAAGTGTCTTTTCTGACAGGAATTCATACTTTACATGAGTTTCTTCAAGTAAGGGCCTCTGGACTCATGGTAACAAGTTTCCTTGTGTTTTCATGAAAACATGATACTTTTATCAAGTATCATGTGTTTTCATGAAAACCGGCATTTTTGCTCACAAAAGTCGTTTCAGCCTGAAAATACCCCAAAAGTGTCTTTTCTGACAGGAATTCATACTTTACATGAGTTTCTTCAAGTAAGGGCCTCTGGACTCATAATAACAAGTTTCCTTGTGTTTTCATGAAAACATGATACTTTTATCAAGTATCATGTGTTTTCATGAAAACATGATACTTTCATCACTTTTAGTTGCATTTCCGGCATTTTTGCTCACAAAAGTCGTTTCAGCCTGAAAATACCCCAAAAGTGTCTTTTCTGACAGGAATTCATACTTTACATGAGTTTCTTCAAGAATTCTGGATCATAATAACAAGTTTACTTTTTTCATGACATGATGCATTTCTTCAAAAAAGGGCCTCTGGACTCATAATAACAAGTTTCCTTGTGTTTTCATGAAAACATGATACTTTTATCAAGTATCATGTGTTTTCATGAAAACATGATACTTTCATCACTTTTAGTTGCATTTCCGGCATTTTTGCTCACAAAAGTCGTTTCAGCCTGAAAATACCCCAAAAGTGTCTTTTCTGACAGGAATTCATACTTTACATGAGTTTCTTCAAGTAAGGGCCTCTGGACTCATAATAACAAGTTTCCTTGTGTTTTCATGAAAACATGATACTTTTATCAAGTATCATGTGTTTTCATGAAAACATGATACTTTCATCACTTTTAGTTGCATTTCCGGCATTTTTGCTCACAAAAGTCGTTTCAGCCTGAAAATACCCCAAAAGTGTCTTTTCTGACAGAAATTCATACTTTACATGAGTTTCTTCAAGTAAGGGCCTCTGGAGTCATAATAACAAGTTTACTTGTTTTTTCATGAAAACATGATACTTCCTTGTGTTTTCATGAAAACATGATATTTCATCACTTTTAGATGCATTTCTGGCTTTTTTGCTCACAAAAGTCGTTTCAGCCTGAAAATACCACAAAAGTGTCTTTTCTGACAGGAATTCATACTTTACATGAGTTTCTTCAAGTAAGGGCCTCTGGACTCATAATAACAAGTTTACTTGTGTTTTCCATGTAAATGCATCACTTTTAGATGCATTTCTGGCTTTTTTGCTCAAGTCGTTTCAGCCTGAAAATACCCCAAAAGTGTCTTTTCTGACATGAAACCATACTTTACATGAGTTTCTTCAAGTAAAGCCCTCAGGACTAATGTCAACTAGTTTCCTTGTGTTTTCATGAAAACATGATACTTTCATCACTTTTAGATGCATTTACAGCTTTTCTGCTGCCAAAAGACGTTTCAGCCTTAAAATACCCCAAAAGTGTCTTTTCTGACATGAAACCATACTTTACATGAGATACTTTCATCACTTTGTTTTCAGATGCATTTACAGCTTTTCTGCTCACAAAAGTCGTTTCAGCCTTAAAATACCCCAAAAGTGTCTTTTCTGACATGAAACCATACTTTACATGAGTTTCTTCAAGTAAAGCCCTCTGGACTAATGTAACAAGTTTCCTTGTGTTTTCATGAAAACATGATACTTTCATCACTTTTAGATGCATTTACAGCTTTTTGCTCAAAAAAGACGTTTCAGCCTTAAAATACCCCAAAAGTGTCTTTTCTGACAGGAATTCATACTTTACATGAGTTTCTTCAAGTAAGGGCCTCTGGAGTCATAATAACAAGTTTACTTGTGTTTTCATGAAAACATGATACTTCCTTGTGTTTTCAGATGCATTTACATGCTTTTCTGCTGCAAAAAGACGTTTCAGCCTTAAAATACCCCAAAAGTGTCTTTTCTGACATGAAACCATACTTTACATGAGTTTCTTCAAGTAAAGCCCTCAGGACTAATGT
>NW_026553787.1:0-35742 GCF_027596085.1 Anoplopoma fimbria | reverse complement strand
CGTAGATGCTCAGCTTAAATTCCCATTGGCTCAGATAGAGGTTGACGTCAGCGATCCTCGTTGTCTCTCTCGTTGAACAGACTTCATCACTTTATCTCCGTCAGAATAAAAAGAAACGGAACCTCAGGTGGGACATCTCACTATGGAGCCGAAGACTGTGACTCTCCTGATGATAATAAGCCTTCATGGAGCGACGGCAGGTCAGTTAACACTTTGTTTTATAAGTAGTTTGATTGTAAAAGAAGAAATACTTCGTGTCTGTATGTACTGTATTTATCAGTTTAAGGTTCTGTTGATAGTCTTCGATGTTTACATCCAGGATTTCCTCGTTGACTGTAGAAAAATGATAGAAAAAGAAACAAACGATCTTAAAGTCCACGTTAGTAAATCCTTTATTTTATAACATCAGGAGCATTAAGAGTGAAAGGGTGTGAAGCTGAAACGTCAGCGTGACGTCAGATTAATAAAGACCATAATATGAAAACATGGAGTCATGTCCTAAACTGTATGCAGTGACCTTTTTCATTTATATATTTAAGTTGTTCATGTTTTATATAAAATGTGTGCTGTGGTCAGGGGCGCCGAAAAGGGGGGGGTAAAGGAGACGGATTCTAGGGGCCCATGATGGAGGGGGGCCCAGAGAGGCCCCTAATGATGATGAAATTATAATACAGAAAAAATAATGACACTAAGTTATTAACTAACATATATCATATCATATTTTGCACCCTGCCAGTTACTGTTGCTGGTGGTGAGAGAGCGTTCAGTAAACTAAAAATGATAAAAAACTATTTGAGGTCCACAATGTCTCAGGAAAGACTTTGCAGTCTTGCCATGCTGTCAATTGAGAGTCAGTTGGCTAGAAAGCTGGACTTCAAAGACCTGATAAGTGATTTTGCACATGAGAAGGCTCGGCGTTGGGCTTTTGGTGAGAAGAGTTGAGCAAGGACCAGTGATTGAAAGGTTGCAAAAGGAAGCTTGACTCAGTCGGCAACGTTATATTATATATATATTTGCCATTCTTTCATATATTAAGTTCTACTTAAATGATGAGAAATCATATATGGCCATTTTGTATTCTGATGGCGTTTTTGTTTTTGCTGAGATTTTTTTCTCTCCACTGATTATAATTGCTATTTTTTCATGGAAGAGTTTATTTCCAATTTAAGAATCAGTGGTGCAGCAAATAAATGACTCAAAATGAATTCCATTGTATTCAGAGTGCTCAGTTCTTCCCCTACTGTACATGTCAACTGTCATGCTGTTCTTCTTTCACAAATATGGTAATGATAGTCAAAAATACCATTAAAATGCATAATTGTATGTAAAATAGCATCAAAAAATTTTGCCGCTGTGTTGGGGGCCCTGTAAAGATTCTTTTCATGGGGCCCAAAATCCCTAGCGGCGCCCCCTGGCTGTGGTTAATGCAGTGCTTTTTACAATACGACTGTCATTTTATGAATTATGTAAATATTTTGTATTAGTTATTTTCTTTCATTAGACATAATGCACATATTCATACAGTCAGGAAACACGTCGGTTCATTTCATCTCTCCAGGAGGCTGTGCACTTTTACTTTTATCAACAATCAGTTGATGGTTGTTTTCCCGCTGAAGCTAAACTACTTCCTGCTTTGTTGGTGCAATATTTAATATCGTTCACTAATAAACTCAATTACTGACACTTAATAATACATTACTCATGAATTATCTTCATTTTTCAATCACTTCAAAATATAACAAAATATGAATTGTTAACTGTAACCAAATGATAAGTATTTTATTATTGAAAAGGAACAAGATGCAATTAATATTATACATCACCCTTTTATAGTACATAAATAAATAAAAAAGGTCTAGAGAATAATATGTACACACAGAAAAACACACAAAATCAATGACAACGTACTGAACATAAATATTGAGTTCATATCTTCGTATTGTTTGACCTCTACATATTCTCTAAATATTTTAAGTCATTGCTCAGAAAATTATGAAATTTGATGCCAAACACTGAAACACACATCAGCTTTAATCCTGAGTTTTGTTGGTTGGTTCAGATTACATCACACTGATGCTGTTGAGTCGAGCTGGACTGATGAACCAGCCGTCGATATTATTTGTCAATATTAGCTTATTGCAGATATATAGGTTTAAACATATTGGCTGATGAGTAACGATAAATGTAAGTGAAGAAATGTCATGAGGTCATTCATAAACAGTGTCTTCATGGTTTGTCCTCCAGAGAACACAAGTTCATATTTAAACTGTGAAATGTCACACTTAGCTCGTATCTTCTTCACAAAAAACAACAACTAATGGATCTGTATTAAGTTTATTTTATATGTTTATTGTAAAAATACTTTCAACTGAAATATTTACATTTTTAAACTATATTGATGTCAGTATCGGCCTCAAAAATCCACAATCCATCCGGCAGTACTGTTGAAGTATTTGATGTATTAACAGGAAATATATTTATTCTTGGTCAGATTTGTAACCAGTGCATGATTTTTAAACACAGAAATATTAAAAACATACATTCAGACACAGAGGACAGTGAATGATTCTGAACGGACGATAACTCGATCCACAAAACTCACAGACACCTGCAGAAAGTTTACTCTGCTGATACTTTAAATAATATTCTATTCTTCTTGGATTCTATTCATTCCACTGATACTAATGGAACTTAGCTCAAATATAGCTGAGGTGAAGTTTTCTTTAATATAAAGCTGTGTCCATCGGTTTACATTTTTCTGACATTGTCATAAGATTAAGCAGATTAAGTTTTCCACAGATATTTGGAGTTAAACTTAAACATATTTCTTCAGTTAACATAAATAAAGACTTCTGAGGGACACAGGGGACTGGGTCAGATTAGTTTTTTATTGGTTTAATGTTGGTTGTATTTAAAAAAAGAACCTTTATTCTTAAACATCTGAAATCCTCAAACCCTCCGACAACAACATAAAAAAATTAAATCAATCATTACTTCAATATGAAAAATGACAACAGCAATAAAAAGAGCAAAACAACCCAGTTTGAATCCGTATGAGGAGAAGTGCTGCCAGTTTGAGCTTCAAGAAACTCACAGAGTTCAAAGTTAATATTAAAAACCTCAGAGAAGAAACGTAATTTATCAGTGGTCACACTTTATCATATAAAATAGAGACCATAAAGAAATTCATATCATGAAACAGAACATGTTTTAATCTGTTGGATATTCGTATATAAAATATAATATAAATCACATTTGTTTGTATCAGGTTTGTAAACTTCTAATTATTCATCCTGAAGAAGATGAGACAAAACTAGATGAAAAAAAAGACGTGTTTTCACAAACTACTTACTATCAATGAAAGTCAGGTTCACAAGTGCATGGTCCAAATATGTGACTTGTTTGATATTTCATTTCAGAATAGATAGTTTTCAAGACAGAATTGTTTTTGTATTTATTTATTGCACAGCAGATATTATTAGGATGTCTTTAATGAACTGTAGTTCTTTTTGATTCTGTGAGAAGGAAAACAACATTGTTCAGTGATTTATTAAAGTGTGATAGCAAAGATGAAATGATGACATGATCTTTTTGTTACAGTGACTCACTCTCTGAAATATTTCTACTCTGCGTCCTCTGGAGTCCCAAACTTCCCAGAGTTTGTGGCTGTTGGGTTGGTTGATGAAGTTCAGATGTTTCACTATGACAGTAACACCAGGAGAGCAAAACCCAAACAGGACTGGATGAGCAACGCCACAGCAGATGATCCTACGTACTGGCAGAGGCAGACTGGAAACCTTTATGGGCACCCAGCAGACCTTCAAAGCCAACATTGAAGTAGCAAAACAGCGCTTCAACCAGACTGGAGGTTTGTTTATGTCTCACACATTTTGTTTATATTTTCATCAATGTATCTTAGAAAACAAATTTCAAAGCACAGCTGCTACACACACAGGAACATTACTGATAAACAGTTTGCTTTTTCTCAAAGTCAGACTCATCAGGACTTAAACTGGACGACTGGATGCTGCTGCTGCTGATACCTCATCCCATGAGAGGAGTAGCAGCATGTTTGAATAGAGCTGGATGGTACATGTCTCATCCAGATCACAGGTTTCACTCCACTGCACTGATACACAGTGTGTCCATCCCATAATATACATTTATATATATACACACATACATAACTGCAGATTAGGTGAACCATACTTGACCACAGTGTGTCCATCCATCCAGATACATTTCATACATTGCACTTACATATGATCCCATATATATATATATATATATATACACATATACATAACTGCAGATTAGGTGAACCATACTTGACCACAGTGTTTTCATGCCATAATAAACATATAAAGTGCTGAAACCATTTATCCATTTGTTTAGATAGTTAGAAAATGTATTGGCAACATTTTCCTTTATTATTAGACAATGTTTAAGTCTTTAATTCAAGAAACATGTCAAACAATTTCTAGTTCTACCTTATCAAATATAAGAATTTTCTTTTTTTCTCTTTTATATAATTTCATATTTAATGCTGTTCAGTGTTGTTCAGGCAGAAGAAGAAGATTTCACCTCATCCTCCCAGAACTTGACGACATTTTCACTATTTTCTGACATTTTAAAATAAGTTAATGTTTAATCTGTTAATGAAAAACAGAATTGATGATGAAAATCCCTAAATATAAAGTAGAACTCCAGATGAGATCAGATGAGCTCTGCTGAGGACAGTCTGCTCTCTAGTCTTTCACATTGTTGGACTGGTCACTGGCTACAGGGTCTCAGCGGGTGTACTGTTCAGTCCAGGATCAGGACTAGTCAGGACTCCACCTCAGTGTGTGTTGTTCAGTGTGTGTGTTTTGTTTCGCATGACTTCTTTACCATTGTTATGCCGATGACAACCAGCTGGTCTTGTCATTTCCCCTCTGACACTCAAGTGGAGGCACGCTTTGACATTTTGACATCTCGAAATATTCACCACCTTGATTCAACCTGGAAAAACCGAGCTACTGTTCCTCCTGGGGAAGGGTTGCCCAATAAGACCTGTCCATCACAATTGATGATACCGTGATGTACGCCAACTCGGACTTAGAGGAATCTGGGTGTGACCCTGACGACCAACTGTCGTTTTTTTGTCAGCAAACATTGCATCGGTCACACGCTCCTGCAGATTCCTCCTCTACAACATCAGGAGGATTCGCCCCTTCCTCACTGACGAGACGGTGCAGGTGCTCATCCAGGCTCTGGTCATCTCCCGCATTAGCTCAGTGTGACAGTTTGTTCAAAGACTACTGCAACTCACTACTTGCCGGAGCCCCTGCGTCTTTTATCATCAGACCTCTGGAGCTTGTCCAGAAAGCTGCAGCACGTCTTGTTCAATTGCCCCAAGTTCTCCCACACAACTTCCCTTCTAAATTCTCTACACTGGCTCCCTGTAAGAGCTCGATCCAGTTTAAGACTCTGGTGCTATAAACAGAACAGTGAAACATTCCTTCCTATCTCCAGGCCATGGTCAAGCCCTACACCCCCGTCCGAACTTCGCTCTGCTGCCTGGGGCGATTGGTTCATTCAGAGGTCCCTCCGGCCGATCCACCCGTCACAGTTTTTTCTGTCCTGGCCCCTCAGTGGTGGAATGAACTCCCCACTGACTCAGGACAGCAGAGTCATTTTCCCATCTTTCTGCGCAGGCTGAAAACTCACCTCTTCATGAAGTGCTACCCTGAGCCTTCCACTTAGCACTTATTGTATTCATATTAGTTTGTTTCTGCACTGTACTTTTGCTCTGGTTTATGCTCTTAGATGCTTTTTTTAAAAAGGAGATGCACTTATGACTTCTGGTGACTAGTAGTTCTCTTGAATACCTATGTTGAATACACTTATTGTAAGTCGCTGAGGATAAAAGCATCTGCTAAATGACTGTAATGTGTAATGTAATGTAATGTTCCTGCAGCTCACATGCAGACACAGCACCTTCACCAGTGGAGACAAACTGTTGGTCTCAGTGGAGGCTCTGTGTCTCTGTGGTGTAAAGAGGACATGGACAGTGTCAGGACGTCCCTCTGTTTCCCAGCATGCTCTGCCTCCCTGTCTCTCTCTCTGAGACGTCCACACTGTCCAGCTGATGGTTGGCTGTAAGTGGCTTCCATCCAGCCAATGACAGCAGGAGGTGTAGCTCCTCTGCTGTGGTGTCTGTGGATCAGTGTGTCTCTGTGGTGAAGATGTGATACCAACTGATGAGAGGTGACTGGGCTGTGATCTCACTCTGGTTTAAGGCCTAATCTTTAATCTCTCTCTCTCAGGTGTCCACATTTACCAGAGGATGTACGGCTGTGAATGGGATGATGAGACCAATGAGGTCAAAGGTTATTTTCAAGATGGTTATGATGGAGAAGACTTCATATCATTTGACCTGAAGACAGAGACATGGATCGCTCCCAAACCACAGGCTGTCATCACCAAACACAAGTGGGATAATGACAGAGCTCTGATAGCACAGGAAAAGAACTACCTGACTCAGGATTGTCCTGAGTGGGGGAAGAAGTATGTGAACCACGGGAGGAGCTCTCTGATGAGAACAGGTAGAATCACATGACCTGATGTAGTTTAATGGACACAATGCTCATACACCTTCTCTTGTTTCTGACCAACAGTCACATTACATCACGTCTCCTCCATCACCTCTCTTCATCTCTCTGCCTCCTTCTCTCCTTCACCACATCTTCTCCCTCACACTCTTCACCTCTCTGTCCCTCCATTCTCTCTCTCTTTCTCACACTCACTGTCCTCCCTTCTCTAATCTCTCACCTCTCTTCATCTGTCTTTTTATCCCCTCTGTCTCTCTTCTTTTATCAATTAAACTTCTAAGACTTTTTTTATTTGCATTGCTTTCATACATACATATAAAGAGTATGTTTTACTAAGGCATTTAAAATAGATTACCTCATAAAGGAATGATAATATTAATACACAGTGAATAATAATAATAAAGAACCTATAACCTGTCTTTCTCTTTACTCTCCAGAGCGTCCCTCAGTGTCTCTCCTCCAGAAGACTCCCTCCTCTCCAGTCAGCTGCCACGCTACAGGTTTCTACCCTGACAGAGCTTCACTGTTCTGGAGGAGAGAAGGAGAGGAGCTCCATGAGGACGTGGACCACGGAGAGATCCTCCCCAACCACGATGGATCCTTCCAGATGAGCGTTGACCTGAAACTTACATCAGTCCCAGCTGAAGACTGGGGGAGGTACGAGTGTGTGTTTCAGCTGTCTGGTGTGACGGAGGACATCGTCACCAGACTGGACAAAGCTGTGATCAGGACCAACCAAGGTGAGACTAAGATCAGAAGTGATGAAGGTGGGAAGCACACATTTAGTTCACTGTAACAGTTTGTGTATTTTTATGTCGATGGAAAGTCTTTTTTCCTTCAAGAGTTTTGTTGTACTTCTGTTTCTTCCATCTTGTTGTGTCAAAAAACAACATGTGTGACAGAAAGCAACATAGACATACAGCTAAACCGAGACAACACAGCTAGAAGAGATCAACAAGCATAGATACAGTCATCATGTACAGACAGAGTGATAAAGAACATGACAAACATATGGTGTGTGTGTACAGGATTGAGGTCTGGTTGATAAATGGATGTTCTTCTCTTCTAACCTGCTTCATCTGTTCAGGTTGTGAATATTTTATTGTTGTTTTCTGCTCAACAGAGAACGCTTCCATGACCACCATCATCATCATCATTGCAGTGGCTGTTCTTGCTCTCGTCCTCATCGCTGGTGTTGGATTCATGGCTTACAAAAAGAAGAAAGGTGAGAGACCCAAACAGAGACGGTACTATTTGATCAGTGTTTGGACTCTAGGCTTTGAGTTGATGCTTCTATCCAGAATGTGAAAGAGAACCAAACTTCATCAGTCAACAGTAATGTCAGGATGACATGACTAGAAGAGACACATTCATATTTAAGTTCAACATGAATTAATTTATTGATATGTTATGTCATCATATTTGCTTTAATTCTTCATATATTATGTTTAATGCCAGTTTACTTTGAGGTAATTCAACAATTGTTTGGCACTTGGTGAATACTTTAAGGTATCTAATTGTTGATAGGAAGAGAGTGGAGGCAGACCGTATTCTGACTGTGAAAAATAGATAAAAAGCTGTAATATCTTTATTGGAAAAATATCTGTTTTGTCATGTTTATGGTTTGTACATGGGACAGATGATTAATAAAGCCTTTTCATCCACAAGAGGAGTCAGAGTGAGCGGTGAGCTTAGGATCATAAAGTTCCAGGTTTACACTCTGGAGCTGCTTTTTCATCCTACAGTGATGACAGCATGATGATGTAAGAGAGAAGTGAAGTAAGAGGAGAGATTTATTTATCAGTGAGTGACTAGAAGAGGGTCTCATATCCACTGGGAGGAAGGTGTTAGAAGACAGTCTGACATTTTGACACATGAGAACTAAAATGTGGTCTTTGTTTTATATTTCAGCCAAATGCCCTCCGCCTTCTGACAACAGCTCTGAGCTCTCTAAACTGAATCCTGACTCTGAATGATGAACTCAGCGCCCGGCACACAGTGAGTTGCTTCATAAGGAACATGAACTATTCACAGCTGTTGATGAACAAAGCCCCTAAACTTTGTGCAGAAGAACCTATTGTTTCTTTATCCGCTGTAAAACCTCTGTGACACGTTGAAGCTGTAAAGAAAAGCTTTGACTTTTTCCACAACAAAGGTAAAGCTGTTTGACGTGAGGTGAGATTATTAAGAGAAAGACACAGATGTTTTCAGAGACCTTCACATCAAGCTCAGATAAAGTCTAATATTTAAAACTCAAATATTAACCTTTACAGATACAGTGACACCAATTTATTAAAATGGTGTTGGATAAAATAAGCACTTGTGCTTCATAAGCATAATGTTACAACCTTAAAAAAGTTAATACTCATAAGACTGAATCATGGATATTTTGAGCTTAATGATTCTGTAAATAAGTGGCTTTGTTTTTTTGAACATTCATGGCAAATTATTTTGTTTTCTATTTTATGATTTTATTTATTTTTGTCTCTTTAGGTTTATGGATCAAGTGTTGGACTACATTGTCCTCCATAAACTGTGAACTCATCGATTATTCATCATTCATATCATATCTGATTGAATCAGGGTTGGGGATCTAGTTGTAGATGCTTAACGATTGGAATAAAAGAAAACACATTTGAAAACTATGAGCCAACATAAATGGTGACAGTAAATTATTTGGATCGTTTAGTTTCAATCAAAAAATGGAATTTCCTCTGATAAAATGTTTGCTTTAATAAAATGAGGATGATAAGTTTTGGAGAGAAGTCAAACAGGATCTTCAGAACAATGAAAGCATCACAGCACTCTTCACACATAAACATTTGTGTGTTCATCTAAAACAAATCCACCATAGTTACACTTTAATACTTCTGCTGTTGGCTTTTTCTGGTTAAATCAATATTGGTGACACAAATGTAAATTTACATGCAGACACACACACATCCACATACATGCATTACCACTGTCACATATACACTGGGATTGACTCCAGTCCCCCTCCACTCTCAGCAGGATGAGCTGGATGTGTAATGGATTAATGGGGGTGTGTGTGTGTGTGTGTATGTATATATATATATATATATATATATATATATATATATATATATATATATAGTATGTCAGTACAACATTTATTTTCCAGTTGTGTAAATAGTTTACTTGTATATTTCTTTAAAACTAAAGTTTTTTTTTATTATGACCACCAATCTGAAGCAAATAATATTTGTCTTTGAGTTTTTTCCTCAAATAATCAAGAGTATTTTTCACAATATCTTTAGATCTGATTTGAAACATTATTATATTTAAATATTAGCCTGGATTCTAAAAGGGTTGTGTGATGTTTGAAGCGTCTCAGCTGGTAGAAATCTACTAGATTATATTTCCTGATAGTATTTTGGGACAAGGAAAGTTTTGTTTTGTAGAAAACAGTGATGCTCTAAATCACTTCTAGTGTTGGGTTTGGAATGAACATGAATGAAGTTTTACATTTCATTCCTTTTGTACTTTTGTTTTGCTTTTCAATAAAGTGCCCAAACTCTAAATGTCTGTCTTTTTGTGATTAATTATATGATTACGCATCTGTGACTGTAGCTACAACTACATGAATATTGCTGCTATTCATTTTTTACTGCCTTTTGTACTGTAACCTTTATGATCTTCAGTTTATTGATTTAAAAGAAACGTGACTCGCTGGATGAGGAAGACTTGACATCGTCTGAAATATTTCTTTTGTAGATTTTCATCATAATTACACAGAAAATATAGAAAAATGCTATTGAAACCTATTTTTAACTTGCTGAAGAAAAATTGACTTAGCTGTTAAAAAATAAGTAGATGGATGAGCTCCATGTTTTGATTATTGGCATATTTATAATTCAGTTTTGTGGTACATTGCAGAGAAAACAACATGATTATTTATTTTAAGTGACTTTTAATTTTGTTTATTTGTCCTATTTAACATACTTACTAATGTTTATTGGCACAACATAT
This sequence comes from Anoplopoma fimbria, assembly GCF_027596085.1. Taxonomy (NCBI): domain Eukaryota; kingdom Metazoa; phylum Chordata; class Actinopteri; order Perciformes; family Anoplopomatidae; genus Anoplopoma; species Anoplopoma fimbria. The sequence goes on along the minus strand of NW_026553787.1, from coordinate 25,159 downwards.
TTTTTGGTTTACGATACCTTTAAAAAACCAGCACAGCACATAAGTATTATACTAACAAAAATGAAATGTGGGATGATTCCATTCATAAGTTTCTCATCCAGCATGCATATAATGTGATTTATGATGCTGAAATTATGAATGAATTTAGGGACATGGGACAATTTCTCTCTGTTGTGTTTTTGCAGCTATTGAACAGCAATGTATAATATCACTTTTATTCTTACTTTGTTGTGCAATAAGACTTAAATAAAGCAGAAGTCTGGCTCTTTTTAAGATCCAATATGCTAATAAAGGATTATCTTATCTAACTGTTTTTATGTACCAGCCCTAAGAATATTGTATTCACTGTTCTCATAGAACCATAAAGAATGTGACCCCGACCTGTAGATGTAAGGTCATAAGGAGGGAAAGGTAGGGGGAACGAAGTTCTTAAATTCAGAAGTTCTTAAGTTCAGACGTTCTTAAGTTTAGAAGTTCCTAAGTATATGAACCCAACGGATTACTTTGTGTTTCATTCTGAAATAGACTATCATTTTATTTGCTTTGAAGTCTGAGGAAATCTTTCTTTTGCTATTTAAAAAAAGAAGGACTTAGAGAGAAAATGTTATTTCAATCAAACTTGAATTCTATAACCTTTTATGAAGTGCATTAACAACAATACGTGATGATAGGAGAAAGCGAGTATAAACGTTGCCAAAATGAAAAACAGCATCAGGTGTTCAAACATCAACAGAGGTGTTACATTTCTCTTGTTCAAGCAGTTTCCAGCGTTCACAGCTCTGGGGGAGTTCAGGAGAGATTCTTCTGTCGGACAGAAGCTCATATGAGAACATGAGGACAAAGGCCCGCATGCCCGTGACTCTCCTCATCCTCTCACAGGCTGAAACAGCATCACTTTACTTTCCCTTTAGTTAACAACCTGCGTGGAGCACTTCTACCTAGTTACTAGTGACGTAGATGCTCAGCTCAAATTCCCATTGGCTCAGATAGGGTTGAAGTCACCTTGTTGTCTCTGTATGCAGTGCACTTTATAATTTTTACATTTAGGTTGTTCATGTTTTACATACAAATGTGTGCTGTGGTTAATGCAGTGCTTTCACAATGATTGTCATTTTATTAATTATGTAAATATTTTGTATTAGTTATTTTCTTTCATTAGACATAATGCACATATTCATACAGTCAGGAAACACGTCGGTTCATTTCATCTCTCCAGGAGGCTGTGCACTTTTATTTTTATCAACAATCAGTTGATGGTTGTTTTCCCGCTGAAGCTAAACTACTTCCTGCTTTGTTGGTGCAATATTTAATATCGTTCACTAATAAACTCAATTATTGACACTTTTTTATTTTATTTTTTTATTTGCACAATTGAAAAATACAAAAAAAATAACATAGCTACTGTAAGCGACCCTTCTGTAAGGAAAGCTACGATGACGTTATCTGGCTTATTCCGGTTTATTAGCGGACAGTACACAGGCTACTGTGGGCCGTAGCCTACGCCAACACAACAGATAACACCGTTTGTAGTGAAACAGTCTTAACCAGTAGGGACATCACGCTCCGGCACACAGACTCACTCCTTCAGGTTAGCAGAACAACACAAATACATCCCACCCAACTATATCTGCCAATCCCAGGTATCCTCTCTTGTGCCACCTAAACCCCATAAAGGAAGCTCCAATGATTGGCAGGTTTGACAGCTATAACAGGTCATGAGACCTTCACTGACCCGCTGAACTCAGTAAATTTCAATGAGAGAGAGCTACTGTGTCATCTGCAAACATTATCGAACAACTTTTTGAGACATTAGACAAATCATCATAATATAGATGAGGAACAATAATGGTCAGTTGAACCCCATTATTAGTCTGGCTTGGTTGGAATAGCAACCCTTAACACAAACAAACTGTCTTCTGTTGGACACATACTTTTTAACCATTTGTATGTAATATCATTGAAACCATATTTATACAACTTTTCCATTAAAATATTGTGATTTACAGTATCAAAGGCTTTTGAAAGGTCTATGAAAATACTGCAGGTAAATCCATTGTTATCAAGTGCAGAGATAACTTTCTCAACAAGGTAAAGTAAAGCCACATAAGTTGAATGATTTTTCCGGACACCATACTGGTGTTTGTAAAGAATTGAATTAGAATCTACATGAAACAAAATCCTTTTCTATATAATTTTTTCTAGTATTTTTGAAAAACATGGCAAAATAGATATTAGTCTATAGTTGTTAAAACAACGTGGATGTTCTGCTTCAAACAAAGGGGTAACTTTGGCAATCTTTAAATCCTCTGGCACAACACCTGTTTTCAAAGATAAGGTGAAGATATGAGCAAGTGGCTGCAATATTGACTGCTTAACCTGTTTAACAAGGTATGCCATGGCCAGCTGCAGATCATTTTAGATCATCAATTAGCTCACTTATTTCTTGGATATCAGGGGGCATACAATTAGAGATAGTAGTGACATTTGTTGGAATAAAGTCCAGTGGATTACCATTGCAAGCAGGAATATTGTTAGCCAAGTCTTGACCAATATTTACAAAGAATTCATAACATTTTTGAGCTATATCAATTGGATCGTCCAGAGAATTTTCACCATCCAAAAAGACTGTAGGAAGCTCTGGGGTAGTCTTTTCTCTTTGCAACATCGGATTTATTACTTTCCACGTGGTTTTAATATCTTTTGAACACTTCACAAACTTTTCGGTGAAATATTTATTTTTTGCTGATCTAATGGTATGAGTGTTTATATTTCTATAGGATTTATAAACACCATGAGTAAGAGGAGTAGGATTTGAAACATATTTTCTGTACAGTTTGTTTTTTTCCTCAGCAGCTTCCGTAAATGTAGTGTAAACCAAGGCTTACTCAGATCTTGACTGTTTTTCTTGGTAAAACTACGAATTGGAAAAACAATCATTAAAACTAAAGTTAATAACTCTCATAAACTCTTGATATGCCAAATTAGCGTTTTTCTTTCATATACATCATCCCATGAATTACGGGCAAGCATGTCTTTAAATTTGGAAATGTTTGACTTGGTCATAATTATTTTGTGCATTATTTTATGTTAGTATGCTTAGCTCTATTAATCCAGCTTAATGAGTACTGAAAAATAGAAAACTGATCTGACAGGTCTGAATACAAAACTCCAGATTTTGTTACCTCACTCAAAGAATTGGTTATGATGTTATCAATCAAAGACACAGAATCTTCTGTGACTCATGTTGATTTATAAATAAGAGGGAAAAAGTAACTAGAGTAAAGAATATTGAGAAAATCCACAGAAGAAGTATGTAGTCTATTTTTTAAAAGGTTAATATTAAAATCTCCTAAAATGTTACAAGGTTTATCCTCATTGTTTATCATGTCAAGAGAACTGAACAGACTTTCATTGAAATCTTTGATGACAGAGTCCGGTGGTCGATGAATAGCACCAACAATAACATTCTTTCCACCAGAGAGCTTTAAAAAAAAAAGAAAATTCCACTTCAGCCCTATCTCACTTCAAAGTTAGATCATCCCTAATTTCAAATTCATAATCACCATGAATAAACAGAGATACTCCACCTCCAGATCTATTCTCTCTTACATAGTGAACTGAACTGTATTTTGGTATTTTAAAGATTTCTCGAGAGTCCTCAGTAAGCCATGTTTCTGATAAGGCAATAACTGAAAAATCTATGATTGAGTAAAGATAAATAATGAATGAATTTGTCATAATTGCTAGAAAGACTTCTTATATTTAGATGAAACCTAGAAAATATATTAGGAGGCAAAGAAACACATAAGTCGTTAAACTGGGTTTCATCATAAAAACTACAGAGGTTAGAAACATCAAGTGATGAATTTTTTCAATCTGGGTCAACATCAAAATTATAAGAGACTATGTTAGATGGATCAAAAGGGTTAAAGGTCAGGCCTTCAAAATCAGATTTCTTGTAGACCACAATGTCTGTAAAGAATCATGTATTTGAAATGCACAGTTAAAACAAATCAAAAGTACTTCATACATTCCTAATGTTGGAGACTAAGGAGCCAGACTCTGAGCGTTGGCCTTTCTTTGTTGTTGTCGGTTTTGGGTAGGTGGATGGACAATAAGTTTGTCGTATCTCAAATATGCAATGTCACCTCTCTCTCGAGCTGCCTTCATTGCGGGGAGTAGTTATTTTCTTCTTTGACGGATGGATTCAGGGAAGTCTTCATTGATAAAGATGCCCGAGCCCTTCAAGTTTTTAGCTTTATTCAGAACAGAAAGTTTGTCCTTCAGCCGTAGAAATCTGAATCACTTAATACATTACTCATGAATTATCATTTTTCAATTACTTCAAAATATTACAAAATATGAATTGTTATCTGTAACCAAATAATACATATTTTATTATTGAAAAGGAAGAAGAAAAAAATATTATACATCACCCTCTCATAGTACATAAATAAATAAAAAAGTCTAGAGAATAATGTGTACACACAGAAAAACACACAAAATCAATGACAACGTACTGAACATAAATATTGAGTTCATATCTTCGTATTGTTTGACCTCTACATATTCTCTAAATATTTTAAGTCATTGCTCAGAAAAGTAAAAATAATTATACCAAAAACGTTGACTTTAAGTATTTCAATTACATGTAAATTTTTCATCTAATTTTATTATACAAGTTCAATGTAAAGGGTCACATTAAACACTGGGCTTTTCTATCACTTTGAGTCAGTATGAATAAATTGATTAACTTTGAGTTATTTGATTAAATTCAATTGATGGGCTTCCGGTTTGGGGATCTGACATGGCGGCTGCGTGTCAGTGAAGCAGCGACCAACTTAAAGCTCCCGCCCCTACCCTCATTAAAACGGCCGACTTCAGAGCAGAGTTATACTGATTTTTAATGCCACGATGAGTCACCAAACCAGAAACGCAAAGGAAAAAAAGCCTTCAGACGGGAAAAGCAAGGACACGAGGCCCAATTTTTTCAGAGCACATTAGGAGATGCTAATGCCAAAGCTAAAGCTAGCTCTGAGCCGCGGTCGGACGAGGATGACAGCGTGAGTACAGCAATCCTGTCCGAGCTAAAAAAGTTCAGACAGGAGAACAATGAGAAGCTTGAAGTCATAACGTCCGCTCTGTCTACTTTGGAACAGGTTGTGGCTCAGTGGAGAGCAGGGTCGTCAATCAGAGGATCGGCGGTTCGATCCCTGTCTGCAGTCCATGTCGATGTGTCCTTGGGCAAGACGCTTAACCCCAAATTGCTCCCGCAGGCTGTTCCTGTGGTGTATGTATGTGTATGAATGTTAGGGGTCCTGATGTTCAGGTGGCACCTTGCATGGTAGCTCCTGTCATCAGTGTATGAATGGGTGTGAATGGGTGAATGATTAGTAATGTAAAAGCGCTTTGAGTGGTCGGAAGACTAGAAAAGCGCTATACAAGTACAGTCCATTTACCATTTGTTATAAAAACATGCAAAGCTTTGCATTTGCCAATACCATCGGCGAGGGCCCTTTGCCTACCACAGAGGTTTTTCCCTCAGAGCCAGGCTCAACTGGTTCTATCAAGGTCATAGTTCAGACCTGCTGTGTGGAAGCCTCAAGAAGGGAAATGGTTATGGTTCTGTTTTTTGTTCATCACAGTTCATTGTTACAGTGGAGGAATGGTCAAAAGTTTTAAGGCACAACAGTGAAAAAACAGGACTTAAGGATGGAAAATATAAGATATGCAGGGAATAAAAGTCACCTCATTTAATGTAAATGGAATGCATAGTCCAATAAAGAGGGGCAAGATATTATGCAAATTAAATAAAGAAAATACTCATATTGCTTTCTTACAAGAAACCCACTTGAATGAAACTGAACATAAAAAAATAGGTAGATTCGGGTTCAAACATGTCTATTCGTCATCACATAAGTCTGGAAACAAAAGGGGAGTAGCAATACTAATAAGTAATTTTCAAACGTATGAGCACCTATTGGAAATAAAAAGATAGGGAAGGGAGGTATGTAATGATTAAAGGAAAACTAGAGGGTATAATGATTACTCTGTTAAATGTATATGCATCCCCAAATAGTGAATGGGAGTTTTACAGGGAAATATTTGATATCATGGCCTCAGAAGCTGAAGGAATTCTGATATGTGGTGGCGATCTCAATATCAGACTGAATGAGAAACTTGATTCATCAAAACCAACTCTCAGACAAACTAAGACAAATAAGAAAATAAATACTATGATGCAGGAGATGGGGATTATAGATGTGTGGAGAGATATCAACCCTGCAGGCCGGGACTATACCCATTTTTCTCATCCTCACTCTGTATACACACGTATTGATTATTTTTTAATGTATAATTCAGAAAGACATAGACTTGTTTGTTGTGATATAGGAAATATTGATATCTCCGACCACAGTCCCATCTATCTCACTATTAACTTGAACCAAAGGCATAGGCGTACAACGTGGAAGTTGAACTCAAGTATACTTAGAAACCCACAAATTAAAGTAGCACTGGAGGATGAAATTCAGACCTATTTGGAGCTAAATGATATGGGGGAGGTGGGGCCGCCCATGTTATGGGATGCACTTAAGGCTGTAATGAGAGGGAATATTAACGTACGTTCAGCCCGTTTAAAAAAAATGAAGACAGGAAAGATTAAATACATTACAACTAAAACGGTTACAGGGAAAACACAAAGACAGTACAGGTTTGAATGTTCAATTATTGAGCCCTTAAGTCAATGGATCCGCCAGAACCAAGATATAAAAGGCATTCCAACCTTCAGGTGGGAACAGAAATTGTCATTATTTGCAGATGATGTTTTGATATATTTAGAACAACCCCACCCAATCCTTACCTGAATTAATGTGTGGTCTTAAAGAATTTGGCTCGATGTCTGGCGATAAATTAAATGTATCGAAGACACAAGTCCTCACCTTAAATTGCACTCCTACCAAGGATATTATCCAAAAATATTGCCTAAAATGGGGAGCTGACTCAATAAAATAGTTGGGGGTGTACTTACCAAAACAATCTAGCAAATTTGTTTAACATTCATTTTTGGACCTTTGACCTCTAAATGAAAGGCAGATATAAGGAGGTGGAGTGTTATCCCTTCTCTACATTTAGCTTCAAGAATTGATTTGGCCAAAATGAATATTTTGCCACATATATTGTATCTTTTCCAAACATTGCCCGCGGTAGTGACGACCCAGCAATTTGTAGAATGGGAGAAACTCATATCCATATATATATATATATGGAACGGCAGAAAGCCAAGGATTAAATATAAAACCTTACAACTCAAGAAAGAACACGGGGGAATGGGGCTTCCATGCTTGTTAGAGTATTATTATGCAGCCCAGCTGAGACACCTTGTGTGCTGGTGCAACCCGAGCTACCTGGCTAGGTGGAAGGAGTTAAGAGTTAGCAATGGCAGACAAGATCCCACTTCAATCAATTATCTCTGATCAAACACTAATCAGACGTCTACTGGATGGAACAAATACATTTATTAATTTGTCTCTAAAGATTTGGAAGGAAACTTCGAAACTGTGCAATATACAGGAAAATAGCGAAATTATTAAGGTGGTGTGCTTTTGATAGTGACTTTCCCCCCAATGTGAGTGATAAGAGATTTGGTACATGGACAAGAAAAGGGGTGACTGCTTTCTGTACTCTGATAAACAAGGGGGCTCTAAGGAGTTTTCAGTCTATGAGAGAAAAATACCAACTTGGCCAACAAGACTTCTACAGATTCCTCCAAATGCGGCATTATTTTAGAACAATCATGAAGGACATTGACTTGACAAATTTAGAGTAGATTAATGAAAATCTTTATATCTGCATACAAATCTGAATCCAGTACTAAAATGATTTCAAGGATATACAATTGTTTCTTTAATAGAAAATCAGGAAAGGCATTATATATTAAGGAAAAATGGGATATGGAAACTGGATAGACATTGTCCATCAAATATACACGATGGAGAAACTGACTGACATTCTCAGACTTCGCCAAGACATATTCCACAGTACATGGTCGAGGTGGCTCAAATTCATCAGGCCCCTGAGACAGGACTTTATATGAGATACTGTACATTTGTGTCATTCATATGACTCCCTACAGTTGTTTTGTTTTATGTTGTACAGTTAAAAAAAAAAAAAAAAAAAAAAAAAAAATGGAAGAAACTCATGTAAAGTACCTTTCAGAATTACAGTACTTGAATAAGTGTATTAATCTTCTGTTAGTGTATCTCCTTGTTGCTGTTTTGTGTTTGTTTTTGTAATTGACTCTGGCGTATGAATAAAGGTTGAATGAAAAAAGAATTAAAAAAATTGATGTACATTTATAAATAAACTTTATGCATTTGTTTAAGTATTACATGTAAAGTTAAGGGGAACTTTTACATAAACCTTATGTATTAATTCAAGTATTGCATATAAAGTTAAGGGAACTTTTACATGAACATAGTTTATTAAAGTAACATTTGTAATAAATCTCAATGCATACAAGGACAGTTCTGTAAGCTTATACATTAAAATATATTCATTGCAAATACACCATGGGTACTGCACCTTAAAATTTAGAGTTGTTCCGATATCAGTTTCGCTAATGGCTATGATACAGCCTAAAAAGCTGGCTCAGGTATTGGCGAGTCTATGCACCGATCACATATCATGTTCTGATATAAATTTGTAAAAATTTGTACTGGGTGAAGGTAAATTAAAATGTTATGTCAAAAATGTAATCTTGTAAAATTTAGTTTTGGTGAGAAACTTGAAAAAATTAAGTTTCTTGATGTTTTCACACAATATAAAATAGATCTTAGGAAATTCTGACCGGTTTAACTTTTTTTGTTTTTAACGGTATTGGATTGGTACTCGGTATCGGCCGATACACAAGTATAAGAATACAGTGGGTACGGAAAGTATTCAGACCCCTTTAAATTTTTCACTCTTTGTTTCATTGCAGCCATTTGCTAAAATCGAAAAAGTTCATTTTTTTTCGCATCAATGTACACTCAGCAACCCATCTTGACGAAAAAAAACAGAAATGTAGAAATTTTTGCAAATTTATTAAAAAAGAAAAACTGAAATATCACATGGTCATAAGTATTCAGACCCTTTGCTCAGTATTGAGTAGAAGCACCCTTTTGAGCTAGTACAGCCATGAGTCTTCTTGGGAATGATGCAACAAGTTTCTCACACCTGGATTTGGGGATCCTCTGCCATTCTTCCTCGCAGATCCTCTCCAGTTCTGTCAGGTTGGATGGTGAACGTTGGTGGACAGCCATTTTCAGGTCTCTCCAGAGATGCTCAATTGGGTTTAGGTCAGGGCTCTGGCTGGGCCAGTCAAGAATGGTCACAGACTTGTTCCGAAGCCACTCCTTTGTTATTTTAGCTGTGTGCTTCGGGTCATTGTCTTGTTGGAAGGTGAACCTTCGGCCCAGTCTGAGGTCCTGAGCACTCTGGAGGAGGTTTTCTTCCAGGATATCTCTGTACTTGGCCGCATTCATCTTTCCTTCAATTGCAACCAGTCGTCCTGTCCCTGCAGCTGAAAAACACCCCCATAGCATGATGCTGCCACCACCATGTTTCACTGTTGGGATTGTATTGGGCAGGTGATGAGCAGTGCCTGGTTTTCTCCACACATACCGCTTAGAATTAACGCCAAAAGTTCAATCTTGGTCTCATCAGACCAGAGAATCTTATTTCTCATAGTTTGGGAGTCCTCCATGTAACAAAACTCTATGCGGGCTTTCATATGTCTTGCACTGAGGAGAGGCTTCCGTCGGGCCACTCTGCCATAAAGCCCCGACTGGTGGAGGGCTGCAGTGATAGTTTCTCCCATCTCCCTACTGCATCTCTGGAGCTCAGCCACAGTGATCTTTGGGTTCTTCTTTACCTCTCTCACCAAGGCTCTTCTCCCATGATTGCTCAGTTTGGCTGGACGGCCAGGTCTAGGAAGAGTTCTGGTCATCCCATACTTCTTCCATTTAAGGATTATGGAGGCCACTGTGCTCTTAGGAACCTTGAGTGCTGCAGAAATTCTTTTGTAACCTTGGCCAGATCTGTGCCTTGCCACAATTCTGTCTCTGAGCTCCTTGGGCAGTTCCTTCGACCTCATGATTCTCATTTGTTCTGACATGCACTGTGAGCTGTAAGGTCTTATATAGACAGGTGTGTGCCTTTCCTAATCAAGTCCAATCAGTTTAATTAAACACAGCTGGACTCCAATGAAGGAGTAGAACCATCTCAAGGAGGATCAGAAGAAATGGACAGCATGTGAGTTAAATATGAGTGTCACAGCAAAGGGTCTGAATACTTATGACCATGTGATATTTCAGTTTTTCTTTTTTAATAAATTTGCAAAAATTTCTACATTTCTGTTTTTTTCTGTCAAGATGGGTTGCTGAGTGTACATTAATGCGAAAAAAATTAATGTTTAAAGGGGTCTGAATACTTTCCGTACCCACTGTAGGTACAGGGCAGGAAAAAATGGTATCGGAACCCCTCTTCTCAAAATGACAGGGACTTTAAATGTATTTGTACCATCAGCAATTCAAACAACAGGGATACATCAGCAGGACCTGCAATTGCCAAGAAACCTGGGTAATGGTACAATTAAAACACATAAAGTTCAAACTATGAAGTGCAGTAAACCAAATAGTACTTCATATAATAGTAGTAGAATAAAAGGGACAATGCTTTCCACTGTATTCAGTGACTTGTATCTTCATTTCAGAAATAGAACATTGACATTGAAAAATGCAAATGTTTAAAATGCAACACCTTACAACCTTTTAGGTACATGAATACTTTAGATTTTTTTCTAATTTCAAAATTAGCAAAAATTCAAAAGGCTTTCCAGTACACTAACTTAACTGGAATAAAAGGCACAAGGCTCACTTATGTATTGTACCACAGAACATCAATACATAAAGTTTACAAGGCTTTCCAGGGCTTATACACAGATTCAAAGAAATACATCCCATTTCTAATAAGCAAACAAAACTGCAATTGGAAGTTCAATGCCGTTATATGGGTAGCACTATCTTCCTCAAAACCAACATGAAAAAAGGTCAGACTAAATAAGAAGACAACTAAACCTTTTGCCAGTAGTAATAATAGTAGTAAAATAGTATGCAATCTCAATGCAAAAAAATGGCCACAGGGTCCAAGAGCACTTTCCTCCACCAAAGGCTCCATCCCTCCAACAGCAGATCTTAAGAAGAATCAAGATCACACATAATGACAGAGGCAATAGAGGAAGTCAAGAAAAAAACAAAACACAAACTAGTGAGTCACTAGTTGCTTCATTACAGTCATTTACCAGGTCATCAAAATGTCAATGGCCAACAAGCCAAAGAGTGGCTAGCTCAACTCTCCAGCACTGTCCGTGTGAGCCAGTTAAAGTATGGGGATTATGTTTCCTATTTTTGTGGAAATGAAATGTATTGTAGATGTTTGTTTGAAACCCACACCCTTTAAACATGCACGTTACAGTTTCATGTCTTTGTAAATGTACATTTACATGACAGAAGTAATCCCGTTCATTTGAAAGTTCATGACATGAACACAATTCACATGTAAATGTAGATAACTCAGGTGGCTCTGAATATGTTTTACTTTTGTGGGTATGGTATATATGACTCAAAAGACTGTTCCATAATCTAAAAGTGCAAGGACAGTTAGAGTACGGACAGGGATGTCGGAACCTGTTCCCATGATGGCCATGTTTAAGCAATTCATACCAACTTCCTACTGATTTTCCACACACCTTACATTCCCATACGCCCATTCACATATTCCACCTAAAACAGAAAAAAAAGAACAAGCTCAAGATAGAGCCAACATTTTAGCAGAAAAGTATGGCTTCGTTAATATCAATGCCATCATGTGTTTTGTTACTCACCTAACTTTAGAGGTTGCCTATACAAGATGTGCTCTACTTTGTTGATGTTGCCCCACAGTGCTGTACCTGTAAGAAATGGAAAATAATACAAGGTTAGTTTTCAACCCGGATGAGAAATAGCCAGTTGCAGAGGGGTGTCTGTGTGTGTGGTCGAAACTGTCTGATCTTGCAATGTAAATGGTAAATGGACTGTACTTGTATAGTGCTTTTCTAGTCTTCCGACCACTCACGCTTTTACATTACTAATCATTCACACATTCACACACTGATGACAGGGGCTACCATGCAAGGTGCCACCTGCACATCAGCATCTATCTAATCATTCACACCCATTCATACACCGATGGCACAGCCTTCGGGGGCAACTCGGGGTTAAGTGTCTTGCCCAAGGACACATCGACATGGGGTACATCCCAAGTCTCTTAATTGCCTCCTTGATTCCCTCACTTATGTCGTTTCCTTGCGTCTTAGTCCCTCCCACCAGGGATGCATGGAGAGACGCAAGGAAACAATCGAGGAGAGAGGAAACGAGGAAATGTGTTTTAAGAGACATGAGACGTCCTTTCCTCTGTAGCGTCACGTGAAGCGACGTCAGTTTCTGATGACGCCGGCCGCTGATCACAGCTGATCAGCTGTCAGTCGACTCTAACAGCTGGAGAGACTTTTGATTTTGTGTCTGCACACATGTGAACTGTACTAATATTAATAATGAAACAAAGTAATCATCACTGTACTAATATTAATAATGACACAAAGTAATCATCACTGTACTAATATTACTAATGAAACAAAGTAATCATCACTGTACTAATATTAATAATGAAACAAAGTAATCATCACTGTACTAATATTAATAATGACACAAAGTAATCATCACTTCCAGAGTAGAAATGTATTTCTCTCTGCAGCCTGTTACCTGTTTAACAAACTGCATTGAGTATTTAAACTATGTTCTGTGTATTTATACTGTGCTCTGTGTATTTGTTCTATGTTCTTAGTATTTTTTTGTTCTGTGTCCTGCTCATAAGCGCAGGACCGATTTCTACCGGCGGAATGCGTTTGTCTTATTTATTAATTATTAACGTCTATGTTTTGAAATTCGGATTGTGATGTCATTATTAAATAATCCAGAATATGATTATGGTTCCTAAACACTGGAATTAATTGATTAGGCTCAATGTTTCGGGGTAAATTGGAATTACGTAACTCAAACCGACACTCAGGAACTGTCAGCCTCACTGGACAGAATGGAAATGACAAGACATTATGTATATTTACTGTAAGTGTTTTTACTGACAAACAGACTCCAACTGCAATTCTTTAACTTTCTTTGATTTTTCAATCTGTTTAATCTGTGATCTGTCCTCACTCTGGTATAAAAACTCCAGTGATGATGAGCTATATCAGATCAGTACGATCGGCTGCAGCGTCCAATCAGATAACGTATTAACGATGAGGGGGCGTGTCGGCCCTCACAACACTTCCTGGAAGGATGATCTCGTGCATCCTCGCTCATGGCTCCTCGGAGATCCCTCCTCGCTCCTCGATGCCGAAATAAGAGCTTTAGGACGGCCGTCAATATGGCGCCGCAGAACGACTTCTGGTTCAAGCGAGGATCGAGGAGCGAGGAAACGACAAATAAGAGACTTGGGATGTACCCAGGGATCGAACAGCCGACCCTCTGATTGGAGGACGACCCTGCTCTCCACTGAGCCACAGTCGCCACCATGTACCATTTTATGTTAATCTATATTTATGTTTACTGTCAATAGGCCAAATAACATTCATTGCATTTGAAACCCTAACACCAACTGGGAATGAACCGGATGCTAACTTCACATTACTTAAAGCTGCAGTTATCATATTTTCATGTTAACCATGGATCAAATGATTATGTCGTACGTGTAATTTGCTACACATTCCTGAAAACACAAGCAGAATCCTCTTGACTGCATATATTTTCATTAGATCATGAGAAAAGCTAATCTTAGCATTACATGTTTTTTTACAGTTTGAATCGTTGCCCTGTTGAACAGCTCAGTGGGCTCCATGACGCGGCCTGAAGGGCAGTAGCCTAACCATTGGTAGCCGAAGGGCGTTCCGCCTCGGGGCATCAGCGAAACGAGACCTATTATCAGACGCTAGTCGCGATGGGGACCGCAGTGTACTACAACCAGTGGTGTTAGCGTCTCATCATGTAAACTGGGGGCGGCTGAGGTGGGGGCGACTATGGCATAGTGGAGAGCAAGGTAGTTCTCCAATCAGAGGGTCGGTGGTTCGATACCCGGCTTCGGCAGTCGATGTGTCCTTGGGCAAGACCCCAAGTTGCTCCCAACCCCAAGTTGCTCCCGAAGGCTTGCCATCGGTGTGGACTGGATGTTGCATGAATGTTAGTTAGATGATGGTGGCACCTTGCATGGTAGCCCTGTCATCAGTGTCTGAATGGGTGAATGATATGTAATATACTACTGATTGTAAGTCGCTTTGGATAAAAGCGTCTGCCAAATGAATGTAATGTAATGTAAACTGCGTCAGCAGCCTAGTGAGCAGAAACTCTACTGTAATACCTGTAAGAATACTGTCATCTCTACTGTAATACCTGTAAGAATACTGTCATCTCTGCTGTAATACCTGTAAGAATACTGTCATCTCTACTGTAATACCTGTAAGAATACTGTCATCTCTACTGTAATACCTGTAAGAATACTGTCATCTCTACTGGAGGTCCTCTGCTTTGGAAGCACAGCTTCGTGCTAAATCACATAGCAGGACATTTAGCATTCTCGGACACTGCTAAACTAAATTATATAATTGTCAAAAGAACTATATCCGTCTTCGTAATACAAATTCTTCTGAAGTAACATATTGCTTAACACATCACTTCAGATGGCAAATGATTGGACTTACCTTGTAACTTTGTCCCGCTCGGTCGGTCAGAATCTGGTCAGATTGCCAAATCCACGCGCAGAGTTCACGAGTCACGTCGGTGAAGTGACGTTTCCTCACTCTCGCACATGCGCATAGCCTCCTTTTGGGATCCAGTGGTAAAGTTAGTAAAGTAAGTAAGTAAAGTTTATTTGATTCGTTTACATTCAGTTTATGCTAAGCATATTAACGTTAAGTTTAAGTTTTTGGATCAATAAATGTATATATTAATAAATAGATTTTATATATTTCAGTTACACTTTACTTAAAAATATTGCTTCATGTTTATGATGGCCAAGAATCGTTTTTTTGAGTGCACTTCAAAATATGAATTGTTATCTGTAACCAAATAA
Source organism: Anoplopoma fimbria (assembly GCF_027596085.1). Classification (NCBI taxonomy): domain Eukaryota; kingdom Metazoa; phylum Chordata; class Actinopteri; order Perciformes; family Anoplopomatidae; genus Anoplopoma; species Anoplopoma fimbria. Next base: position 9,958 of record NW_026553787.1, on the reverse strand, counting down.
TACATATTTTATTATTGAAAAGGAACAAGAAAAAAATATTATACATCACCCTCTCATAGTACATAAATAAATAAAAAGGTCTTGAGTATAATATGTACACACAGAAAAACACACAAAATCAATGACAACGTACTGAACATAAATATTGAGTTCATATCTTCGTATTGTTTGACCTCTACATATTCTCTAAATATTTTAAGTCATTGCTCAGAAAATTAGACTCCAAACACTGAAACACACATCAGCTTTAATCCTGCGTTTTGTTGGTTGGTTCAGATTACATCACACTGATGCTGTTGAGTCGAGCTGGACTGATATTATTTGTCAATATTAGCTTATTGCAGATATATAGGTTTAAACATATTGCAGATATATAGGTTTAAACATATTGGCTGATGAATAACAATAAATGGAAGTGAAGAAATGTCATGAGGTCATTCATAAACAGTGTCTTCATGGTTTGTCCTCCAGAGAGCACAAGTTCATATTTAAACTGTGAAATGTCACACTTAGCTCGTATCTTCTTCACAAAAAAACAACAACTAATGGATCTGTATTAAGTTTGTTTATTTTATCTGTTTATATTAAAAATACTTTCAACTGAAATATTTACATTTTTAAACTATATTGACGTCAGTATCGGCCTCAAAAATCCACAATCCATCCGGCAGTACTGTTGAAGTATTTGATGTATTTACAGGAAATAGATTTATTCTTCGACAGATTTGTAACCAATGCATGATTTTTAAACACAGAAATATTAAAAACATGCATTCATACACAGAGGACAGTGAAGGATTCTGAACGGACGATAACTTGATCCACAAAACTCACAGACACCTGCAGAAAGTTTACTCTGCTGATACTTAGAAGAAAAAGTAGTAACACTTTTAGTATCAGGACTGATTGAATACACATCAGTTCATGGTAGAGGGAAGGTTGGAATTTAACAAAAGATATTAGAGTTAATAAAAATCTTATTTTAATCCCACTGATAAAAAACTAGATCCAATATTACTGAGAAGTTTCTTAAAAATAAAGCTGTGTCCATCCGTCAACAGCAGATAAATGGAGTTAAACTTAAACATATTTATTCAGTTTCTGGACGATATTTGTTGTTGGTTGCATTTAAAAAAATAACCTTTATATTCAAACATCTAAAATCCACAAACCCTCCGACAACAAGATACATTTTTTTCATCAATAATTATTTAATATGGGACTCCTGGTTAGAGGATGTAGTGAGTTGATGCACGTGGAGAGGCTCCCGACCAATTTGGATATTTGACCTTTAAGACCTCCTTTGTGTTTTACTTTTGCCGCACAGCAAGTTGTCGAACGTGCTACGAACACATCTGGGTAAAGAAATGACACCGAAACATAATAAGCAAGGAGGATTACAAACTCACACAACTCGGGCTACTTCGCTATCTGCAAAGCTAGCTAACATGGCGGCGGGCTCCGACTCATCCTCAGGTGAGACAAGTCACCCAGCCCTCGAAGGTGGAAGCGAGCCCGTCACAATACAACAACTGGCCTCGCTGCTGTAAAACCACCGTACCAGTATGAAAGAGGACATGACGATGCTTATACAGGCCTCATCTCAGCCACTACAGGCCTCTATGGATACACTGTGAGGGGACGCGAGTTCATTCAACAAGCGTCTCACCGCAGCGGAAACAATAGTGGGAGAAAACTTTGAGCGGCTCACTTCGTCTGAAGCGACCATTACATCCATGCAGTCTCAGAACAAACTTCTCCAAGACCGTGTGGAGCAGTTTATAGCAGACTTACTGATGGAGACACTTGGGCCGGAGCTGTGCACTTCTCCTCCGCTGATTGACCGCGCACACCGCACCGCACCGCTACCAGAACGAGGATCCATTATTAAGATGGGCCATGAAACACGAATTAAAGTACCATAATGTGACTCTGAGAGTTTACCAGGACATGAGTGTGACCCTTGGCAGAAAGAGCGCGGCTTTTAATGACATTAAACAGAAACTGTACAGAAAAGGGGTCCGCTTCGGACCGTTACACCCGGCCCGCCTGCGCGTCACTTTTGAAGGAGAATCCGTCTACTTCGACACCCCCGAAGAAGCAAAAGCCTTCTACGACCGACGGATAACCGGTTAAAGAAGTCCCGGCATCAAAAGATGGTCCCTGAAGCAGACGCACATAGGCCTGCATGTATGTACACTGCCCGTTTCGTGATAAGTGGACGGTTTTTCTTTTTGTCTGTTTTTCTCCAACTTTTTGGGGTGAAATGGTTACTGTCAGCCCGCTGATATTATTGTAAAGGTGAGAGCTACTAAAAAAAATAAATAAAAAAAAACTGTCACCCTGTGTAGTACAAGTTCAAGTTTTGATAACTTTCAACATATACTTGTTGTGGGCAATTATACTCTACTTTTTTTACTCTTCATTGTGGTGCCACAAAGCTGGTCTTAAACTCTCATTTGATGTGTTGGGAGAACCTCCTAGTTAGAAGTAACTAAGGAAGGCCTTACTGGAAGTCCAAGTTAAGGGAGTCCTGCGGCTAGAAACTGTTAGGGAGACCAGCATAGGAATGGTGTTTTATGTTCAAGAAGTTCTAGTTTTAAGGGTATTATATAGTTAAAAAAAAAATCCTAACTTTAGGTACAAAGTAGAACTATGTTAAATGGAATAATTACAGGAGCTGGTACTACAAGATTGGTCACTTGGAATGTCAAGGGACTAAATGGCCCCATTAAAAGAGCTAGAGTCTTCGCTTACTTGAAAAAAATAAAGGCTGAAATTATTTTCCTACAAGAAACCCATCTATCCACAGCAAACCAAGTGAGATTACGAAAACCTTGGGTTGGTCAAATCTTCCACTCTAATTTCAATAGTAAATCAAGGGGGGTAGCCATTCTTCTTCATAAAAAAGTACAATTTACTGCAGCAGACATTATCTCAGATCCAAATGGTCATTATATCATAATTTCAGGTTCACTTTTTCACACACCAGTGATACTTGTTAATGTTTATGCCCCTAACTGGGATGATGAACATTTTATAAAGAAAATGATCTCCAATATTCATACCCTAAACTCTCATAATTTAATATTTGGAGGAGATCTGAATTGCCTAATTAATCCCAGTCTGGATAGATTCAACCCTACTTTAAAACCGCCTTTGAAAATGGCGAAGACCCTCTCGGCTTTTATGGATCAGGTTGGATGTATTGATCCCTGGAGGTTTAAGAACCTCCGTGCATCTGCGCAATATAATAGCCCATGATTACCGAAAATATATACTGATATCAGCACAAGAAGGCAATTAAACACAAAAGGCAATTCAGGGAAAATTATCTTTATTAAACGCATGTTTGCGTTTGGATGATAGAGGAGGCTTAACATCCAGCGTGGTCTGGGTGTATCGGAGGGATCCTGCCGTTGTTGCGGGCGGGTGCGCCTGCAGTTATAAAACGAATAAACGATTATTAGACTAAAATATTGAAATATGTTTAATATGATATTAATAGGCTATAATATTGAAATATTACCGTTTTTAGATGATACGCCATGTTTGTAGTCGAGCTGTGATATGCAAACTGTTGTTTGCAAATTTTACATTCGACTTTTTTCCCGCCATCTATTTTGGAAAAATTCTGCCACACTGCCGATGTCTTTGACATGGATGGTAGAGGAGGAGGACTCAAATGAAACTTAAATGAAACGCTCAAAATAAAAATAAATATTCAGCAATTAAACCACCGGAAGTTGAATAACATGGACCTTCTTCAAGCTACCTGTCTCTAGTGGGTTGGGCTAATCCAAAATAGTGAAAACAAGGGGGGTGTTCTCTGAAGACAGGCTGTTTTCTGTGAAACAGGGCTCTGAAAACACCCCCATTAGCACTTGGTACTTTCCTCCTGATGACGACTTTATGAAATTAACACGGCAAAAAATCGACCAATCAGAATTTTGGTCGACCCAGAACGTATCGACCAATAAGTCGACCAGTCGACTAGGACTTTACAGCCCTACTGTCGACAGGCAAAATTGAAAAACAACTATTACGAACTCGTGGTCTTCACTATTAACATGGTGAGAAAGCAGGAAGGTTACTAGCTCATCAATTTAAAGTTAAATCTGCCTCTCAGCAAATATAACAAATTAAAAACATCTCGAATGATGTAACAGTTATTCCATCCGAAATTAATAATATCTTCAAAGATTATTACTCTAACTTATATCAATCAGAAAACCCGCCAAACAACACAGACATGGAAAAGTTCCTTGAGGGCCTTATATTCCCAAATATTGATAACGACCAAGAAAAGAAACTAGACCAACCATTGAATATGGGCGAGATACTGGGATCAATTAAAGCTATACAAAGTGGCAGAGCACCTGGGCCAGACGGCTTCCCCATTGAATTTTTCAAGAAACTTTCAGATAAACTATTGCCACTCTTGCTTAATATGTTTAATGACTCTCTATCCAGAGGTACTCTGCCACAAACCCTGACAAATGCATCAATTACTCTATTGTTAAAACCTGGAAAAGATGCAAATGAATGTGGATCTTATAGACCAATATCTTTTCTAAATGCAGATTATACAATTTTGGCGAAGGTCCTAGCTGTGCGCCTGGAAACAGTTATTCACCAGGTTATTTCTGATGACCAAACTGGTTTCATATGGAATCGCCACTCTTTCAGCAATATCCGCCGTCTGTTGAATGTTATCCACTCCCCTGTGTCTGGAGAGACCCCAGAGATGGCTATCTCTTTGGATGCAGAAAAGGCATTTGATAGGGTGGAATGGCCATATCTATTCAGGATTTTGGAAAAGTTTGGTTTTAGTCCTAAATTTGTGGCATGGGTAGAACTCCTCTACTCCTCACCCAGGGCCTCTGTTGTCTCCAATAGATCAAACTCAGAATATTTCAATTTATACAGAGGTACCCGTCAAGGCTGCCCTTTAAGTCCCTTATTATTTGCCTTAGCTATCGAACCACTATCTGTTGCTCTTAAAGCATCCACGAACATCAAAGGAATTCACAGATGGAGCACTGAGCATAGAGTCTCGCTATATGCTGACGATTTATTAGTTTATATTTCCGACCCGATAGAATCTGTTCCTGTGTTAGTTGGTATCCTTAAACAATTTGGGACCTTCTCAGGATACAAGTTCAATTTTTCCAAAAGCGAATGCTTTCCTTTAAACAATTTAGCAATAAGGACTCCAGAAATACAACTGCTGTTTCGTTTATGTAATTCTGAATTCAAATATCTGGGCATTTATATCACTAGAAAATTCGAAAAACTGTTAAAATGTGTGTTTTACCACGCTTCTTATATTGGTTTCAATGTCAGCCTGTGTTCTTGCCTAAGCTCTTTTTTACTATCCTAGATAAGCATATTACAGAATTGTTATGGACTGATAAGCAACCAAGGATAAGTAAAGTGATGCTACAAAGACATCAATCTCAAGGTGGACTCTCTCTTCCTAATTTCAGATATTACTACTGGGCAGCAAATATACAGAAAATAATATACTGGATCAAGCATCCTCAAGTAAGCTGGTGTCTAAATGAAGCTAAATCGTGTACATCGTCCTCTCTTCTAGCATTGGTAACCTCTAGACTACCCTTCTCCCCAAGAAAATACTCAACCAACCCTATAGTAATTGCAACATTGAACATTCTGGCACAATTCCGTAAAAAAATTGGCTTCATAGACTTATCCACTCCAACTCATTTTCATGATAATCACCTCTTTCCCCCACACACTAGACTGTGCATTCTCTCTATGGCTTAAAAATGGCATTTCCAACATTGGTCAATTATACATCAATGGGGTGTTTGGAAGTTCCGGAGATATATTTGAAAGATACAATATCCCTCAATCCCATCTTTTTCGTGCGACATTTTACCAAATCTTACAAATCCAATTTTCCTAATTCACCTCTAGACTCAGTGTATGAGAAAATTCTGAACACCCAACCAAAGGTAAAAGGATTTATATCTCAAATATCTCAAATCATTAACTCAATTACTGAGACTAACATTGGGAAAATCAAAGCGGATTGGGAAAAAGAACTTGGCACGAGCATTGCAGATTCATTTTGGAACCAGGCCCTTATAAGGGTCAATAAAAGCTCATCGTGTGCACGGTTAAAATTACTACAATTCAAGGTACTGCATCGCCTGCACTACTCTAAGTCCAAACTTGAGAAAATGTATTCTAATGTGGTAGATAGCTGCAATAGATGTCATAATTCACCAGCAGATCTTACTCACATGTTTTGGAGCTGTCCACAACTCACAATTTACTGGGATAAAATATTCAAAGTCTTATCAGACTCCCTCAGTCTTAATCTCCTACCCAACGCCTGTATGTGCATCTTTGGTGTTCAGGGTGACGGTGATAAAACTTTAATAAATAAACACAAAAACATAATTGCTTTCTCAACCGTTTTGGCACAAAGAAGAATCTTAATGGATTGGAAGTCTCATCATCCCCCAAACTGGAGAAAATGTAATTCTCGCTGCGAGACATTCAAATCCACTTGGGGTCCGATCATACAATACTTTGACAAATTGAAGTCTCTCTCTTTAGATTCATAAACCAAAAATTATTATTATTGAATTATTATTATGACATGTTTTTCTTAATTTACCATCCTGTAATTTGTTATTATTGCTCTTTATTGTATAATTGCATTCTTTGTGTTTCTGAGAATAGAAATAATATTTAAAAAAATTGACAACAGCAATAAAAACAGCAAAACAACCCAGTTTGAATCCATATGAGGAGAAGTGCTGCCAGTTTGAGCTTCAAGAAACTCACAGAGTTCAAAGTTAATATTAAAAACCTCAGAAGAAGAAACGTAATTATCAGTGGTCACACTTTATCATATAAAATAGAGACCATAAAGAAATTCATATCATGAAACAGAACATGTTTTAATCTGTTGGATATTTTCGATGCACGCTGTTCACTGCAATGCTTTAACAAATCGGCGTCAGAAGTGCAACACAGAATAAACATTACACTACTGCGTGTAAGTGACATTACAAACTCCAATTAACAAGGAATTATGAAGGAAAAACAATGTGATTTATTAAACAAACAGTGTTAAACTATGCAGTATACATTTCAGTCTTTTAACTGCTTTTCCAGCAACTGAATTCTTAACTTCACTTCTTCTTGTTTAAGAAGTGTTAGTTTGATTTGTTCATTTGTTAGAATTATTTGTTGCTGAGCCCGTTCCGTTTCCACCTTCAGTAGTTCATTGTAGCCATCCCCTTCTCAGCTTGCCTTTTGCGCTTACATGGTGGTGGTGGTGCCGGTGGATTCCACATCTCCTCCAAGACAGGGCTCTGGCTTGTGCTGGGCTCTTCAAATGCCAGCTCCACAGGGGTGAGGGTGACCAATTCAGCAGACAGGTTCAGAGGCTCCGTGGGGTCGATTGACTCCCCTGTACCAGCTGGCAGTATTCCAAACAAGGCTTGGGAACTCTCACCTCCTATGATGTCCAAAACCGTATCAGTGAACTCCCACGTTTTATGGACTTGTTCCCTGTTTGGGGGTTTTTCGCCTCAGAATGGTCCTTCGTAGCCTTTTGCTTTAAGTTTTTCCACCTAAGCCGAACCTGCTCAACACTCCGCCGTTGGCCACTACCAGTGGCATTAATTTGCCTTGTTATGTCGGCCCATATTTTATTTTTTACTTTTGAGGACAGAGAACTCTGTCCAGGACCACTAAAACCTCCAAAAAGTCAAAGTCAAAGTCAAAGTCAGCTTTATTGTCAACACTTCACATGTACAAGACATGTGAGGGAATCGAAAAACGTTTCCCCCTATCCCGCGGTGAACATATAAAAAGTGCACAGGCACAAACACAAATATACGAGACAACACTAAAAGTAGACAAGATAGACAATGGCATAAAATATAGGAGTTCTGTATGAATAAAATAAGTAAAAATAATTGTGCAAAGAGGCAGTCAATACTGGCAGCAAAAAGTAATGTAGTAGTGCATTTTTTAAATAGATAAATAAATAATAGCAGCAATTTCAGTCTGTATGGTGTGTATTTAAACTAGTAATAGTAATAGTAATAGTGCAAAGACAGTTAGTCCACAGTGTAGCAAGGCAGAAAGCAGGGGGGGGGGGGTATTTCAGCTTACTGACAGCCCTGTTGATGTGGCTGAGGGGAGAGAGGGGAGAGAATTTAGTTTCTTGACAGCCTGGTGGATGAAGCTGTTTTTGAGTCTGGTGGTGCGGGCATGCAGGCTCCGATACCTTCTTCCAGAGGGCAGGAGGGTGAACAGACTGTGAGCGGGATGGCTGGCCTCGCTCACAATCCTGGTCGCTTTGCGGGTGAGGCGAGTGCTGTATGTGTGTTGCATGGAGGGGAGTGGGGCACCGATGATCTTTGCAGCTGTGTTAACCACACGCTGCAGGGCTTTCCTGCTGTATTCAGCGCAGCTCCCGCCCCACACGGTGATGCAGCTGAACAGGATGCTCTCAATGGTGCCTCGGTAGAATGTGCACATGATTGATGGGGGGGCTCGTGCTTGCTTCAATTTTCGGAGGAAGTAGAGGCGCTGATGGGCTTTCTTCGCCAGTGATGCAGTGTTGGTGGTCCAGGAGAGGTCGTCGCTGATGTACACCCCCAGGAATTTTGTGCCACTCACTCGCTCCACTGCCGCACCATCGATGGTCAGTGGTGGGTGCTCAGTGTGGCGTCTCCTGAAGTCAACAACAATCTCCTTAGTTTTGCTGACATTCAGCAGGAGGTTGTTGTTGCTGCACCACATGGTCAGAAGGTTGACCTCCTTCCTATAGCTGGTCTCATCGTTCTTAGTGATGAGACCCACCAGAGTGGTATCATCCGCAAACTTCACCATGTGATTGGTGCTGTAGGTTGGTGTGCAGTCGTGAGTCAGCAGGGTGAAGAGCAGGGGCGAGAGCACACAGCCTTGGGGGGCCCCAGTGCTGAGTGTGATGCTGCTCGAGGTGTTATTGCCGACCCGTACTGTCTGTGGCCTCTCGCTGAGGAAGTCCAGCACCCAGTTGCAAAGCGAGGTGCTGAGCCCCAGCTGGACCAGTTTACAGATAAGTTGTTGTGGGATGATGGTGTTGAATGCGGAACTAAAATCTAAGAACAGCATTCTGACGTATGAGTCTGTTGTGTCCAGGTGGGTGAGGGCAGGGTGGAGAGCAGAGCAGATCGCATCCTCGGTGGACCGTTTGGCTCGATAAGCAAACTGGTAGGGGTCTAGGGTGGCTGGGAGGGAGGACTTGATGTGTGACATAACTAGCCGTTCAAAACACTGGGGGTCAGTGCAACGGGTCGGTAGTCATTGAAGCAGGATGGAGCAGGTTTCTTTGGCACAGGTATGATGATAGTGGCCTTGAAATGTGACGGAACTACAGCTTGCCTCAAAGAAATGTTAAAGACGTCAGTGAAGACTTTCTTTAACTCCTCAGCGCAGTCCTTCAACACCCGGCCTGGAATGTTGTCTGGGCCTGTTGCTTTCCGTGGATTGATAGTGGCGAATATCCTCTTCCTGGTAATTGGCACGAACACCCTCCAAAAGGGCCGTTGTCTCTGCTGTTGTGAAATTACTTCCTTTATTCTTCTCCATGTTGTCTGAGAAAGCCCTATCACTAAGGAAGGCCTTAAATACCATAAAGCTAAATTGAAAGCAGGTGAGAAAGAACAGGTCACAGACTTTAAAACTGGGCTCGTTAGGTCAATGACCTTTGCTTCTGCAACATGACATCCATAGTACATGTCCTGCGGCACCGTCAGAGACGATACAAGCCTCGTCAGTATGTCCAACGAGGTAATTTCATTGAGCAGTACTCAAATGATGACCTTTATGCACGGTTTAGATTTCGAAGAGAAGATATTTTGTATATATGTGAAATTCTTCGCCCACATCTTCAACGTCCTACAAGAAGGAGTCATGCCTT
>NW_026553786.1:0-853 GCF_027596085.1 Anoplopoma fimbria | reverse complement strand
GAGCGCTTGTCCCGTAACCACAAGGTTGGTGGTTCAAACCCCTCTACCGGCAACATGCCGAGGTGTCCTTGAGCGAGACACCTAACCCCAAGTTGCTCCCCGGGCGCTTCATTGCAGCCCACTGCTCCTCCGGGATGGGTTAAATGCAGAGAAATAATTTCCCCATTGTGGGACTAATAAAGGATTGATTATTATTATTAATATTATTATTATTATTATTATTATTATTATTATACATTTTGCTAAATGTTAATTTGATTCATATATTTTGAAAGTGCTATGTCTTATTTTAAAGGGGTCTAATTTGTGTTTTTGTTTATTGTCCCCGAAATGGTGAAGTAAAGCAGTTACAGATCAACATGATGATTCATCAGGAGTCTTTGTGTTTGTGTCACCTGATGAATGGAAGTCCAATATTCTCTCTTTAGCTCTGTTTTTGGTCTCACCACCTCCTGAGGAAATATCTGTCTCTTTAGCTGCTAAATGCTCCACTATGTTCACCAGCTAGTCTCTAACTGAGTCTGTCTGCTGTTTGCTGCTGAGCAGGTAGTGTACAGAGGCTTCATCACAGCTTGTTGGATGAAAACAGCTGCTGGAAACACTGAGACTGAACCAAACAGGAAATGTGCTGCAGAACCAAAACTAGGAGCTAAAAGAGGCTAAAAAGCTCTGTAGAGCTGCAGAGATGGAGACAATTCTCTGTGGGTTCATCACCACCACACGACTCTTCACCATTACACAGAGTCAGCTGATCGGTTGTAAATAAAGAAATATTGATTGTTGGATGTTTTGGTCCTGACAAGCGACCCTTGTGTTTGTGTTATAATGACTGTTGTCTCTCAGAAGTAAAGGA
>NW_026553785.1:0-2500 GCF_027596085.1 Anoplopoma fimbria | reverse complement strand
AGTTATTCAAGAATATGTAATCCTCTCATGTGTAATCGTGGTTTTCATCCCTATTAACCTAACCCTAACCTAACCTAACCCCCTAACCCTAACCCTAACCCTAACCCTAACCCTAACCTAACCCTAACCCTAACCCTAACCCTAACCCTAACCTACCTAACCCTAACCCTAACCCTAACCCTAACCCTAAACCCTAACCCTAACCCTAACCCCTAAACCTAACCCTAACCCTAACCTAACCATTAACCCTAACCTTCAAAAAAGGTCTAAATCTAAGGTTTTCAACCCTAACCTAACCCCCTAACCATAACCTAACCTAACCCTAACCCAACAACATAGATTGCCCTAACCTAACCTGTGGTTAGGGTTAGGGGAACCTAACCCCTAACCCTAACCCTAACCCTAACCCTCTACCGAAAAAATCACTTAGGCAAATTTTCGGAAAAAACCCTAACATGGGAGTCTATGGCAGCTATATCACAGGAAGGACCTAGAGACTCGGGGTAGTACCATTGGAAAGGCCGTGCCCTACTTACTATAGATGTACGTTAGAAAAAGTTTGTAGGATCTTCAGAAAAAATGTTATTCAAAAAGGCGTCTTGATCCTTTTTCATTTTTTGCCCGTTTCACCCCCTTCCCGAAGTCCTACAGACTCGGGGTCAGTACCATTCGATCGGGCTTGGCCTAATTAGTGGGGGCGGAGACCGTTTCCAGGCTCTACCACATTCGGAAGAAAAGTGTATTTTCAAAAAGGATCAAGAATCTGTGGTTTTCATCCCTTATCCCTAACCCTAACCCTAACCCTAACCTAACCCTAACCCTAACCCTAACCCTAACCCTAACCCTAACCCTAACCCTAACCCTAACCCTAACCCTAACCCTAACCCTAACCCCTAACCAACCCTATAACATCAACAACCCTTTGCATAACCCTAACCTAACCCTAACCCCCTAACCCTTCCCTAACCCTAACCCTAACCCTAACCCTAACCCTAACCCTCTAAAAAAACACTTAGGCAAATTTTCGGAAAAAATTAACATGGGGAGTCTATGGCAGCTATATCACAGGAAGGACCTAGAGACTCGGGGGTAGTACCATTGGAAAGGCCGTGCCCTACTTACTATAGATGTACGTTAGAAAAAAGTTTGTAGGATCTTCAGAAAAAATGTTATTCAAAAAGGCGTCTTGATCCTTTTTCATTTTTTGCCCGTTTCACCCCCTTCCCGAAGTCCTACAGACTCGGGGTCAGTACCATTCGATCGGGCTTGGCCTAATTAGTGGGGGGAGACCGTTTCCAAGGCTCTACCACATTCGGAAGAGGGTGTATTTTCAAAAAGGATCAAGAATCTGTGGTTTTCATCCCTTATCCTAACCTAACCCTAACCCTAACCCCCTAACCTAACCCCTAACCCTAACCCCCTAGCCCTCAATGGCAGCTACATCAAAGGAAGGACCTAGAGACTCGCGGATGGTACCAATCGATCCGCGGTGGAGTCATTAGTGGGAGTAGAGACCACTTACAAACCTAGGACCTTCATGAAAAAACCCTTATTCAAAAAACCAATATTTTCTTGGGTTTCGAACCATTCCCAAGGTCCTAGAGAGTCGGGGTTGGTACCATTCGATCGGACTTGGCCGAATTAGTGGACACGGAGACCACTTCCAAGTCTCTACCACCTTCAGAAAAAAGTTATTCAAGAATATGTAATCCTCTCATGTGTAATCGTGGTTTTCATCCCTATTCCTAACCTAACCCTAACCCTAACCCCTAACCTAACCCTAACCCCCTAACCCTAACCCTAACCCTAACCCTAACCTAACCCTAACCTAACCCCTAACCCTAACCCTAACCCTAACCCCTAACCCTAACCCTAACCCTAACCCTAACCCTAACCTAACCCTAACCCTAAACCCTAACCCTAATTCCCTAAAAATAAAATAACCCTTGGTTTCCTAACCTAACCCTAACCCTAACCCTAACCCTAACCTAACTAACCTAACCTAACCCTAACCCTAACCTGACACCCTAACCCTAACTATAACCCTAACCCTAACCTGAAATACATAACCATAATTGCATATTGCATTAACCCTGTTAACCCTAACTAACCTGTGGTTAACCCTAACCCTAACCCTAACCCTAACCCTAACCCTAACCCTCTACCGAAAAAACACTTAGGCAAATTTTCGGAAAAAAATTAACATGGGAGTCTAAGTCCTACAGACTCGGGGTCGGTACCATTCGATCGGGCTTGGCCTAATTAGTGGGGGCGGAGACCGTTTCCAAGGCTCTACCACATTCGGAAGAGGGTGTATTTTCAAAAAGGATCAAGAATCTGTGGTTTTCATCCCTTATCCTATCCTAACCCTAACCCTAACCCTAGCGAGTCAATGGCAGCTACATCAAAGGAAGGACCTAGAGACTCGCGGATGGTACCAATCGATCCGCGGTGGAGTCATTAGTGGGAGTAGAGACCACTTACAAGGCGGTAGGACCTT
>NW_026553784.1:0-610 GCF_027596085.1 Anoplopoma fimbria | reverse complement strand
TGTATGTTTAATTGATTTTGCATGATCCATAAAAATACTGCATTTGAAATTATTCCAGTTAGTGCAGGAACTGAAACTACAGTTTTTGGGGGAGGACGAAATAAAGGAAAATGAGACAAAGTGAATGTGAGGAGCTACATGAGATGAACTAAATAGAAGGAGTCTGATGTATTAGTAGTGATACAGTTTTCAGGCCAGCCTTGATATAGTTTGATGGAAAATATTTAATAAAAAAGTGCATCAATGCATCATATTTTTAAGATCATCATCATGTTTGTAGCATCGCTGTCCTGTGAGAACCTTGTACTGTATTGGCATGTCAGTATTGTTTTCAGATGGACTTGAATAAAATCAAATGTATCATTTAAATCACCAACAGTATCATCTTACTGTCTATACTATAATATTTAAGACTTTGTATAGTTGTTTATCATTTAAATACTAATTGCTGGGGCTGTAGTTTATTAGTTTGAAAGAATTGTCAATGTACTGAATGAACAGAAGCATGAATGAACAGTACATCATCATTGAAAGGTATACAGGCATGTCAGAGCCTGCTATTAACGAGATATTAAACTATTGTTGAACATGAGCCAATGAGATCAATCTA
>NW_026553783.1:0-2120 GCF_027596085.1 Anoplopoma fimbria | reverse complement strand
TAATACTGAACTTTGGTGTAGCTCTTATTAATCTGTTGGTTATGATTTGACATCTCCTACTTGAGGCTGCACGGTGGCTTAGTTGCTACTACTACACTAACACTTGTCACCTCACAGCAAAGGGCTCGGATTCAATCCCAGGGTTTGGCAGCCCTTCTGGTAAACGATTTGAAATATGGATACCGTTCATCCAAACATGAATGTAATGAGAATTATTTAGCTGGCCCTTCTGTGGACTTTGCAGTGTCATATTGTTATTATTATCATATAAGGACAATATAAATAATCATACAATAAGCAACAAAAAAATATATATAATCAAATTTCAATCAGCTATAGATTAGGCAGAATTATGTTGTAGAGCTGGAGTGGTATCAATCGTTTCTTTTAAAGTTTTCAGCAAATCATTGAATTACTGTCTTATCCAAAGTGTCTAGTCATTATTTTGGATGCGCCAATAGTCTGTGATATTTGGTATCAACAGGTTACTATATGGGTGAAAATTAGCATATTTTCAGCTGATAACACAAAATCATACTTATTTCTAGGCTACATTATCATTCATGCATTGCTATTAGTCAATTAAAGTGAGTGTAAATTAATCAATGTACAACTGAAAGGTTTTTTCTCAGGCACACATACATTCTTCTTCCAGCTCTGTCTTAAATTTTCCGGTCGTCTAAACTGGGTCAATTTGCTGCCAATTTGCATCCTTTCGTTGATTTGTATGCAGATACAAAAAAGGCCCCACTTTCGGTTTGAACATGCAGGTGGTGCAAAAAGTTTGTTTGTAGAGAAATTACCCATCCTTTTCTTTTAAACGCCACGTGAAGCAACGCCCTTTTCTGAAGGCGGCAACGGCTGATTACAGCTGGACCATCTCTCAGTCGGTTCCAAAAGCTGTAGAGACTTTTCATGGAGTATGTCACTCTCTGTAGTAATGCTAATACGAAAATCTGCATATGAATAAGTCAATACGGAGGTATCAGCTATCATACCACCAGACTACAGAGCAACTTCTTCCCTCAGGCAGTCAGACTCCTCAACTCATCTTCACATTCCATAAAAAGTGGGTTTTTTGCAACTCTTTGTGTTGTGCAATGACAATAAATCAAACTTCAACCTTTTGGGTGTTTGGCTTTAGAATAATTTTACTTATTAGGTGTACTTGAGATTTTCCATATGAATAAAAATAAACTAACAAAGGAACCAATAAAGTTGACACTGGCTTTGGCATCCATTATAAAATGAACAAACAACATTGTGAACAGTATGTTTGGATGAGGACGAGGGGTGGACAGGTAGGATATGTCAAATCCTAAGCAACAGACAAAGAGTTATATACCAAAGTAAAGTATTATTGAAGTATTTTAATACACAGCAATAATATGTTTAATTGATTTGTCATGATCCATCAAAGTGCTGCATGTTAACTGATTCAACTATGTGCAGGAACTGAAACATGTTTGTCTTTTGGAGGACCAAAAAAAGAAAGAAAATGTTGAGAAAAATGAATAGAGATGAGTACCGACACCCGGTATTAAACATGATTCGATGCTAATTATATAACTTTTATCCTTACTTTTTAAACATTTTGGTGTAACTTATTAACACACTGCACCGTGCATCTCCTTTGCTCTCTGTGTCGGGCCGAGCTTCTCCAACTACACACACACAAACTCATAAAAGCACATACTGAGCGAAGCAGAGAGGCCGCGGTAGAGACAGTGAAGTGATTCAGGTGAGATGACGATAACTACGACAATTATGCTAGTTACTGTTACAGTGCAATAAAACCTTGGCCAGTTAAAAGCCAATACACCTGTCAAACAAATATAAACATGTACATTCAGAAAAGCGCTTTTTCAATCTTCTCTGTCTACAGTTTCTCATGCATGCCACTATGATTACAGAAGCAAAGCTAGCTTGGCTAATAGTGAATTGTTGCAAACAAGCTAAAATAGAAACCTGACTGTAGTCTAACAGGTTAGCATAGTTTGCCTGGTATCTTAAAATGCTTGTAAATTCAGCTGCTGGCTGAGACAAAGCAGCCTCTTATCCCTTCACCATCAGAGCCTGAGGTACTCCCATCAGCAGAGGGTGAAGGACAGAGGACAGGG
>NW_026553782.1:0-13181 GCF_027596085.1 Anoplopoma fimbria | reverse complement strand
ATCTCTTCTCTGATTGATTCCTCAGACAGTTTGAAGATGTCTGGAGTTTTCACCACTGTTAGAGGATGTTCTCTCCACTGACCACGGGCGACCTCACACTGCTTGTTTGGGTTTATTGTAAAATATTTAAACTTTCTGCTCCCAATGATGTAATTGCAAAGTGTTGCCTTTTTGTACTCGCTTTTTCCAAACGTCACAATCCTGAGTTCAGATGCTGTAAAATAAGACAAGTATGAAATAAGTTAGAAGTTCCGATGAGAAAATTCTCATCATTCAACAACTCATACGTGCTAAACATCATTAATTAACTAAAGAGGGCTGCAGACATTAATAAGT
Source organism: Anoplopoma fimbria (assembly GCF_027596085.1). Lineage (NCBI taxonomy): Eukaryota > Metazoa > Chordata > Actinopteri > Perciformes > Anoplopomatidae > Anoplopoma > Anoplopoma fimbria. Next base: position 12,845 of record NW_026553782.1, on the reverse strand, counting down.
GAATCTTTCTTATTGTGTTAAAATCCATGTGCCCTCCACAGTTACAAATATGATCCATAGTTCTCCATGATACAAAGACTTAAATTAGCATGACTGTAAATGTTTTATAGTTTGCTCATTATGTGTCTTATTTTCTGTTGCACTTTCTACCAGCTGATTCTACAGATATAAATATATTGTATATTTCATATATATCAGTATTATTTTGGTGCTACTGTATGTAACTGGATAATAAGATGTGATTAAAATGCAGAGATGCCCTGAGAGAAACTGCAGCCAGAGATACCAGGAGGCCATCAAGACTGTGCTCCCTGCAGACCATGAGCCCTCACACTCCCCCCACTGATGTGAGTGCTGCACTGAGCAGGATGATTACATGTAAGGCTGCTGGTCCTGATGGTACATGTGCTCAGGGCCTGTGCTGGGCAGCTGACTGAGGTCGTGATATCTTCAACCTTTAAAACGGCCCAAGCAGCTGTTCCCCTGTGCTTAAAAACACCTCCATCTTGCCTAAACACTTCACTGACTTAATGACTTCCTCGTTGTTGCTTTAGACCCCACCATCATGAAGTGATTCAAGAAGCAGGTCTTGGTTCATCTCAAAACCTGCTTGTCACCCACAGTGGACCCGCTCCAATACGCCTACAGCCAGAACAGGAGTCCGGAGGTTGCCATCTCCAAAGTTCTACACTCAGCCCTCTCCCAGCTGGACATCAGCAACACCAACTCAAGAATGTCGTTCACTGACTTCAGCTCAGCATTCAACACCATTCTCGCCTCCAAACTGATAAACAAACTCAGTGTCCTGGTCATCTACATCTCCCTCCTACAACTGGATACTGTACTTCCTAACCAGCAGACTCCAGCTAGACAACCAAACCTCCTCAACGTCCCCCTGAACACCAGTGTGCTTCAGGGTTGTGAGCTGTCCCTCTTCACCCACGACTGCATGCCTATAACTTGGTCGTAATACCATCATCAGGTTTGCAGACTCCACACAGTGGTGGTTGGCTCATCAACAGTAACGATGAGTCGGACTACAGGGAAGTGACCTGACACCTGGTAGCATGGTGCACTGATGACGATCTGGCCTCAACGTCAAGAAACTTAAAGAGCGACGTGTGGTCTTCAGGAAGATCAAAGTTCAAATTCTACTCATGTACCATTGAGAGCATCCTCATTGTGTTTGCAAATATACATTTATCAGATACAAAGATGATATAATTGTAGATAAATTGTTTTACTCTAATTTAATCATTTTCAATGGTGAAGAATTGTGGGATGTATTTGGGTTAATCATGTTGAAAAGATGCCCTAAAAATCAGATTGTATTGTGATAAATTGACTTACTGTGAGTCTGAAGGGTTTTCTGGGAGTGAAGGTTGTGGACTGATTGGAATAACATGCAGCCCTGTTAAAGAGATGACATCATTGATTTGCAGCTTAATGTTTTAATTTCATCAAAGAGAATTGTCTATTAATAAAGTATTGATTTCCATGTCAGAAATGTTTCTACACTTACCAGCAGATTTAACAGCATCTGTGAGAGGAGTCTGTTTTTCCTTCTGTTTTGGACTTTGACCATCACCTGGTAAAGTAGATACTGTGTCCTCAAAAACATCGTAGCTAACGTGTTCTCCATTGTTCTCTTTTACAATTTGAACCAAACGTGTTAAAAGTTCTGGACGTTCAAGGTTCTTCTGCCACAGATATCTGTATCTACTCATTCTGATCATGTCTTTTAAGGGCTGGTCTTTCTCCATGAAAGCTGAACTCTCCTCTCTGGATGTTGATATCAGTATCAATGAATGATCAAATGATTGATCACTGAAGAGTTTCAGGACTCTGCAGAGCTTCTCTTTGAGTTCCTCAGTGAAGTCTTCAGGCTGTAGAACCAGCAGGAACACATGAGGTCCAGGATCAGAGAGTCTCTCACAGTTTTCTACATGTTCTCTTAGTTTGTCTTCAGAGATGTTGGGGAGCAGCAGATCTGGAGTGTTGATCAGAACTATTTCTTTCTCTTCATCCGTCCTCTGACTCTCAGACAGTGATCTGTCTTCTTCCTCAGTGTTGAACTCAGTCTCTCCCCAGTATGAAGTTCCCCACTGAACTCCTCTCAGACCAGCTGTTCCCAGCAGAACAACCCTCAGCTCAGACACTGAGAAGAGAACAGTGAGTTAGAAACACAATAAGTAAAAACTTAATCCAGGTTGAAAACAACACAATTGGACTAACAACCAGAAAGTCATGTCTTATTTAAGGTGGAATTTTTATGATCCATTTTCAACTTGAAACTTGTAAATATTTTAATCAAATAAAATGTGAGTCAGTACCCACCACCTACAAACACTAACTCTAGATGTAAATAAACGGAAGAATAATTCTGACACAGTTTATTTTAACTCACTGTCAGGTGGCAGCCATTCAAGGCTGCTGCTGCGCTTCAGAGGTGGAACATCTGGATCTGTAGAGATACACATTGTTTAATACACATGTAATCTGTCATCAATCTGCTCAATACAGTGATTGTTGTCTTCAAACATCTTCACAGCCTTAACAGACTGATACTATTATTATCTGCTCATCCTGAAGTAAGATTATTATACTAATCTGAATCAATACTCTGTACCTAAAGAAACTTTGTTATTAACCTTAATAATAATAATTAATCCTTTATTAGTCCCACAATGGGGAAATTACAATTCTCTGCATTTAACCATCCCGGAGGAGCAGTGGGCTGCTAAGAAGTGCCCGGGAGCAACTGGGGGTTGGATGTCTTGCTCAAGGACACCTCGGCATGTTGACTGTAGAGGGGTTCAAACCACCAACCTGTGGTTACGGGACGAGCGCTCTACCTCGTGTGCCTCAGCCGCCCCAAATCCTCTTAATTGATTAATTAAGCAGATGTTTTGTGGTGGATGAATATAGAGAAGCATTAAGTAGTTTGTTTGCAGTAAAATTAGTGTTATTATTCATGAAGGAAACATCAGTTTCTATCTATTGATCTCTAAATCACGTATCCTGTTCAGGTTCGTGTATGAGGAGGAGCCTATTCCAGCTTACATTGTATGATTGGCTGGGTTCAACTGGACCAATCAGCTGTCACTAACATTCACACCAACGGGTGACTTAAGTTACCAAAACATTGACCAGGTTCAGGTTCATGTTGGCCTCCCATTGGGACGATTCCTCAGAATCTATGGCCCCTAATCACACATGATGCATGTTTTGGTTCAGACACAGTCTCTCTCTTTTATGGATACATATTTATATAAAATACAATGAAAGACTCACTACCTCAATAGAAAATAAGACAGGAAATAAAGAGGGAGAGAGCTTTAGTGTAAAACTAAACATGGATAGAAACATCTTTACTTGGACTGTGTTTCTCCACATGTTCTAGTACTAGTGTCGTCTGCTGTCTTTGACTTTCTAGCTGTTTTTCCTCTTTGTTTATTCATCTCTCATTCTCTGTTCTTTCTGTCTCTTCTTTTGTTTCTTCCTAATTTTTCTTCACTTTATTTACCTTCACATTGGAGGATGCCGAGTCGTTCTAGAAAGAGTTGGATCTCCCTGAACCTCCACTTAGACACTGAGAAGAAAACAATGAATTTGAAAACACAACTAAGTTATGACTTAATCCATGTTGAATACAATATAATTCACATCTTCTTTAAGGTGAACTTACAGGAATCCGTCATCTATTATAAACTTGAAATATTTAAATCAAATGTGAGTTAAAGCCCACCACCAACTAAACACTAATCATAGATGTTAATATAGAAAACAATATTTTTAATTTACCTTCATTGCTGCTGCAACCCGCCTTCTCCAACTCCTCCTCCATCACCGCCCCCCGACTCCAGCTACAATCCTCCCAGTGCGACCTGTGTCGCTGCTGCTGGTCCTCTCAGGTTGCTCATCTGGCTCTGTAGAGATACAGGAAATGTAGATATTCATTCATTCATTCATTCATTCACATCTAATATGTAATAAGTCTGCTCCATACAATGATTGTTGGTACAAAATAAACATTTTCACAGCCTTAAAAGATAAATATTATCTACTGATTAGTATCAACATCCAGAGACTTCCTGAGAAAACTAGGCAAGAAGTTGTGGTTATGATTTTGTATTTATTCATCAGTGTTTTTGTTTGCTATGGAATATGATCATCAGTTATGATATTGTTCAGTAAAAATTAATGTCATCAGGCTTTAAAGAAAAACATCAGTTTCTATCTATTGATCTCTAAATCACGTATCCTGTTCAGGTTGATGCATGAGGGGAGGAGCCTATTCCAGCTTACATTGGGTGATTACATTACATGACATTACAGTCATTTAGCAGACGCTTTTCTCCAAAGCGCTTACAGTCAGTAGTATGTTACATATCATTCACCCATTCACACACTGATGACAGGCTACCATCAAGGTGCCACCATCAGACTCTAACTAACATTCATCATCCAGTCCACACCGATGGCAAGCCTTCAGAGCAACTTGGGGTTAAGTGTCTTGCCCAAGGACACATCGACTGCCGAAGCCGGGTATCGAACCACCGACCCTCTGATTGGAGAACTACCTTGCTCTCCACTACGCCACAGCCGCCACCAATGTGATGAGACAAAGATAAACTTGCTGTTTGTGATCAAGTCTTTAAAAATGACTCTTTTATGATTCCTCATGAATCAGTTATTAAATGAGGCCAGTTTCTGACCCACCTGTCTCACCTTAACTCTGACGAGCTAAAGACATCCTGTAGTGGTCATCTGTTGGAAAATGCTAACTTAAATGAAAGGTACACTGATGCACCATGGGTAAGTGGTACACGCAGGCAAAAGGGTCCATTGTCTATGCAAAATGTATGTTTCTAATGATTTATTAATTAAAAAATCAAGCTAGCAAACAAAAAACCTAATAAATCATGTCTATCTCTGCCTCTCCTGCTCTGGTAGAATAAATAAACTCAAAGGTGCATACTGGTCGTATATACCTGCTTACTCATATATATTAACTGCAGGAGCACACAGAGTTAACCAATTCATAAACAAGACTTAACTAAATATACTCATACAAAATAATTAAACTAAACAGTTAATTTACCAAATAAAACACTTTGTAACTCTATCAAAAATCCTATCTAAATAAAGCAAACATGGAGAATAACTGAAACAATACTACTTATAAATAAAGCAATGCATTACCAACAACACATACATAGCTCCTACTGACACAGCACTGGTCTCCATGGAAACAATCTCACTTGGTGATACATTACTGTCTAAAGACAACCATTGCACTTGGCTCCTTGTCATCAAAGTAGAGAAGTGGACCGGTTCTTTTATGAGGAGTGTAATGTGTGAACAGTGACAGCAGTGTGTTATCCAGACTGAAACACTCTTACTGGTCTTAGATGATGATGAGTCCTCCATGATGTCACTCTGCTGGAAACCTCAGAGACCGACTGGAGACAAACTTCTGGTTTAGAAACCTAGAGAGAGAAAAGAGTCAAATGTTTAATTATCTAGTGTTTTAACTCCTCTCACCTCGTTTGAAGAGTTATTATATTAGCCATATTCAATGTATTCCAGAACCCTTAGCTAATAAACGGTGCTGTAAAACAGGTATTTGCCCCTTCCTGATCTCTTGTGAGCTCACATTGTTCTTTTTAGTCAGTCTGTTGTGCTGCTGCATAAACAAGCATAAGCATCAGTTCAGGAATTATCAACAGGTCAGAGTCTTATGATGGAGCTTTGTAGAATCAGAAATACTTTACATTTACATTACAAACATTTCTGTACTTTACTTTTGTTGTTTATTTATTCATTAATGACAATATGCCAGTATTTGAGGTCCTTAACTGTTAAAATAAAATTATGCAAAATGAGCAACTGTTGAAAGTTGATTATTAAAAAATGAATAAACAAAGAGTTATTTTTTTTTTTTCCCTTTTGAACAGAAAAAGTACCAAACTGTTACCAATAAACAGAGGTATGTACCGAACCATGAACTTTGTGTACGTCACACCCTTAATAATATTTATATCATTAGACACAGAAATAGTGTTTGACAAAGTAAATTGTCCTAAAATGTCCTTTTTATTGGTCATTTCTATTTTAGCCTTCTTGACTGAAGGTTCTGTAAAAGGAGACTGACCACCAACAGTTCTGTGTCTGCATGTGGCCTATTCATTTATGTTTTAGCCAATTATTAGAATATTGCTGCAGTAAAATAAATCCATATTTAACATCTCTGGTGGTCACCTCTGGACATCCTTCTGCCACCACAGTTAAACACTCCTGGAACCACCACTGACTCTTTTTGGGTCCTATCCTTGTTGACCTGGACAGACAGTGAAACTTACTTGTGTCTGTGTTTCTGTCTGCTGAAGTCAAACAGCTCTGTTTCACCAACTGTCCTGTAACATGACAACATGACAATCACCAGACAAGAACAGATTTATAGACATTTAGAGAGTAAAAACATCAACACAGTTAAAGTGAAGACAAAGGGAAAACTACACTTTTATATTAATAATGTTTTATGTTTCATTTAAAGATATAATGTTGAATAACTGGTTAAACCAAGAGAGTATAAAAGGAACCACACACACACACACACACACACACACTCACACACACACACACACACACACACACTTGTCTGTAAAACCATTACATCTTCATATATATATATATATATATATATATATATATATATCTTCATATAAAACATATCTGAACACGTTTTAAAGGTGAAACTCTAAAGTTTCTTTAAATAAAATCTAAATGTCCGTTAATGTGACTTTAATGAGTCAGAACTCTTCTTCCTGTTTCTCTTGAGGAACTAACCCTAACCCTGAAATGGCGGAATAACCTCCGATAATAAAGTGAACATACCGTGAATAAAAGAATGAAATGTTAAAGTTGAGCTGCACATAAACAACTGGAGATGTTTCACTTTAAACTCGGACTGAAACGACGTCCTCTGACTCCTCAGTTCAAGAGAAAGACTGTTTGACAGTCTGTCAATCTGCGTCTTAAATCATCGATTCTCTTCATCGATCCGCGTTTACCGACCGTCATCGATCATCTACTCCATTTATTATTCCATCATTTCTGTTCATCTGCTTTTAGTCGTTTACTCACCAGCTGGAACTTCTGCTGCTCCATCAGTGAAAGACAGGAGAGAAACGAAAGTAAAAGGAGAGAGGGAGGACTACATAATTCTGCCTTATCATCCAAAATGATCACCATGACAACCTCTTCTGATATCTGCAGAAAAACAAGTTTTATTTTGGCACAGACTGACTTTTGACTAAACATGAAACTTTAACTGAATATGAATGTGTTCTGGATGGTCTGTAACTCTCCCTTGTCTTCATCAGTGAGGGGACCCACAGGTAGGACCAGGATGAAGACATGGGACGCCCTCAGGATCACAGAGGGAGATACACCTGAGAGATTCCTCCATCACTGCCTCCTGAGGTTTTCCATACAAGGCAGGCAGCTCCACCAGAGAAACCCAACGTCCACACACCTCTCCCTGATGTTTAACACACTCTGATGAGTTGGAGACTGAATGAAGCTCTGTCTGACCTAAAATGGCCTTGGCTGCTGAGGTCTTCCCTGATCCTGTCCTCCCACACAGAACCAGGTTTAAAGATGGTTTCATTTGGTCAGACTTTGGTGTCATGATCAAACCCTCATCCTCAAATACATCACAGATCAGATGTCCATTGTTCTCTTTTACAGTTTGACCCAAACGTGTTAAAAGTTCTGGACGTTCAAGGTTCTTCTGCCACAGATATCTGTATCTACTCATTCTGATCATGTCTTTTAAGGGCTGGTCTTTCTCCATGAAAGCTGAACTCTCCTCTCTGGATGTTGATATCAGTATCAATGAATGATCAAATGATTGATCACTGAAGAGTTTCAGGACTCTGCAGAGCTTCTCTTTGAGTTCCTCAGTGAAGTCTTCAGGCTGTAGAACCAGCAGGAACACATGAGGTCCAGGATCAGAGAGTCTCTCACAGTTTTCTACATGTTCTCTTAGTTTGTCTTCAGAGATGTTGGGGAGCAGCAGATCTGGAGTGTTGATCAGAACTATTTCTTTCTCTTTCATCCGTCCTCTGACTCTCAGACAGTGATCTGGTTCTTCCTCAGTGTTGAACTCAGCCTCTCCCAGTATGAAGTTCCCCACTGAACTCCTCTCAGACCAGCTGTTCCCCAGCAGAACAACCCTCAGCTCAGACACTGAGAAGAGAACAGTGAGTTAGAAACACAATAAGTAAATAAACTTAATCCAGGTTGAAAACAACACAATTGGACTAACAACCAGAAAGTCATGTCTTATTCAAGATGGACTATTAAAGATGGACTATTATACGTTTTCTACTAGAAAATATTTAAATTAAATCAATTGTGAATTAGTACCCACCACCTACAAACACTAACTCTAGATGTATATAAACAGAATAATAATTCTCACACAGTTTATTTGAACTCGCTGTCAGGTGGCAGCCATTCATAGCTGCTGCTGCGGGTCACAGGTTGCAGAACATCTGGATCTGTAGAGATACACATTGTTTAATACACATGTAATCTGTAATCAATCTGCTCAATACAGTGAAGTTTTCAAACATCTTCACAGCCTTAACAGACTGATACACTGAAAAAAAATGATTCTGCCGTGTTTAAACGTTGCTTCATCCCGTTCTAATGTAACAGAAGGCAGACCTGACACCGTGACGTCACATTGCTGTCATTCTGTCGTTCACTCAACATAATGACGCTGAGTGGCCGACAGAGCAGCAGCAACTTAACATTACTTTCTGTCAGTGTTTAGTCTGTGTTCACCAGAAGCAGGTTTCAGTAATATGAAAGTAATCACAACAGTGTGCTTCATAAGAAAAAGTAAAAGTAGTGGGGTCATGAAAGCAGTTTTTATTAATATTAGATAATTAACCATCTACCGTTTCTGTAAGTATCTTTTCAACTCATGGTAGCAGCTAATTGATTATTCTGCTTAATATGAGATGCACTGACATTAACATGTTTTGTTTACTTTACAGTGGCTTTATGTAATCAGAGATCAGCATGTTCCTGAGGCCAAACCATCACTAAAGTTTTTTTTTTTTTTTTTTTTTTTTTTTTACTCCTTTTCTTGATTTGTTTGTCTACTTGTCTAAAACTGAGAATTTATCTTTATGTAATCATAAAACCACATTCTTTAGTTAAAGAGAGAAGTCCATTAAGAGAATGTATAATGAAGTCTTTGTATTTTTTAGGTTATCACAGGTTGGAAATATTAAGTATTGATGTTTTGAGGAATATTTCAACAGCTGTAATCCATCAGGCAAGCAGTGCTGTCAACCCTAAAAGGGCTTCCTCCCAACCTGAGGAAGATGTTGGACATCGTATTCAGAAGTATATGGTAAGTCAGTGTAATTAGCATGTATGACAGCCAGCCATATCTTAAAACATTTTTTATTATTGTTTTAAGATCCTAATGTCACCAAGAGATACAACAAGCCATTGCAACAGCACCAATAACTCAGGTCACACCTGTTCAATAGGAATATAAAATGTCTGTGACTTTGAGTAACCAAAACTGATTTGACTGATTCGACTTGTCTGCATGTCATTGAATATTATAAACACTGTTTTTTTTTTCTCATCTTCTCTTTCAGTATACAAGACATCAAGGAGATGAGCTCCTGAGAGACCTGAAGATATCCACTATGCACATACATGCCATCAACGAGGGTGGAGAAGCTGGACATTATGATGACATTGACATCAATGCTGAAGGAGTCATCATTCTGGACAACGTTGGATCTGTTGACCGAGCTCCTTGAAATGAGACCAGGAGTCACCTCTGCACTGAGCACGTCAATGCATTCAGAAAGTGCTCTTGCTTTTCCAGAAGTACTTGAACGAAAGACAAAAACAATTGCTGGACTGGTGGATTTCTTCAGCTGTTCTTGTGAAACCTGTTCAGCTGCATAATTCATTCTGGTTTGGGGGTGATGGAGAACATTTACTATAATGTGAAATGCAGTTCAGGAGATGTTGTAAGCGGATTATATTATTATATTATTATATTCACTTAATGCATCCTATTGCTGTACATGTCCGCTGACTTGCAGCTATGGTACTGGTGCATTTTGTTGTTGTTGTTGTTGTTGTTGTTAGCCATGGCTCTGGTATAAGTAAATGTCCTGCATTCAAAACCTTACTTAAGTAAAAGGGTTTTCAGGAAGTATGCTCATCAAAGTAAGTAAAAGTATTTATTGTGCAGTAAAATGTTCGCTATCAGTGTTCTACTATCATATATGTAGTGAGATGTTCTGGAGGAGAAGTGGAAAGTAATAGAACAAAGAAATACTCATGTAAAGTACAAGTACTTTATGTATGTCAGTACAATACATGAGTAGACAATTAGATAATACAATTGTTAAAAGTTAAAAGCTTCATGTGTGTAAACATGGAATTTATTGAAAGTTAAGATACTAGTAATAACTAAAAACTGTTTGATTAGATCCAACTTAATTTTAGCTTGCAGAAATTAAACCATTGAATTGATCTGAATGTACAAAAAAGGTAAATAGTAATTGAGGTTTCATAATTAGAGTATAATGAACATGATTTTAGTAAGTAAACTCCACTCAAAATGGTTGAGGTAAAATTATGAATATAAATTAACTGAATTCACTTAAAAAAATGAAGTCAACTAAAAAATATATATCTGGATTTAGATAAATTTACTTACCAACAAAACTTTTTCAGTGTACTTATTATCACCTACTCATCCTGAACTAATATGATGATACTAATCTGTATCAATACCTCTATACCTGTGATGTCTGTCCTCAATAATAGAAAAGACATTTTGTTATTATCCTTTATTGATGAAGCAGATGTTTTGGAGTGGATGAATACAGAGAAGCATTAAGTGGTTTGCATGTTTTGGTTCAGACACAATCTCTCTCTTTACATATCCTCCCAAAATACAATTTAGTATCTTGTATCATAACTTGGAATTTATTATGCCGCTGGCTTCCTGCTGGCACAAGCCTTGCCTTCTCCTTCTCCTTCACCTTATCTGCCACTGCCACAACCCCAGGCCCACCCCGCCTACACCCCCACTGGAGGTGATATGAACACCAGCAACAACGCCCCACCAACTGCAGCTGCCACGCTTGCCATGTTCCACTTCTTCTTCGGCTGCATTGAAGGGCGATAGAGTCCGAGCATCACAAGTCACTCATCTGGCTCTGTAGAGATACAGAACATGTAGATATTCATTCAATCACATGTCATTTGTAATAAATCTGCTCAATACAATGATTTACTGATTAGTATCAACATCCAGAGACTTCCTGAGAAAACTAGGCAAGGAGTTGTGATTATGATTTTGTATTCATTCATCAGTGTTTTTGTTTGCTATGGAATATGATCATCAGTTATGGTATTGTTCAGTAAAAATGAATGTCATCAGGCTTAAAGAAAAAACATCAGTTTCTATCTATTGATCTCTAAATCACGTATCCTGTTCAGGTTGATGCATGAGGGGAGGAGCCTATTCCAGCTTACTGGGTGATGAGACAAAGATAAACTTGCTGTTTGTGATCAAGTCTTTAAAAATGACTCTTTTTATGATTCCTCATGAATCAGTTATTAAATGAGGCCAGTTTCTGACCCACCTGTCTCACCTGCTCTGACGAGCTAAAGACATCCTGTAGTGGTCATCTGTTGGAAAATGCTATCTTAAATGAAAGGTACACTGATGCACCATGGGTAAGTAGTACACGCAGGCAAAAGGGTCCATTGTCTATGCAAAATGTATGTTTCTAATGATTTATTAATTTAAAAAATCAAATAGCAAACAAAAAAACTAATAAATCATGTCTATCTCTGCCTCCTGCTCTGGTAGAATAAATAAACTCAAAGGTGCATACTGAGTCGTATATACCTGCTTACTCATATATATTTAACTGCAGGAGCACACAGAGTTAACCAATTCATAAACAAGACTTAACTAAATATACTCATACAAAATAATTAAAAACAAACCATTAATCTTACCAAATAAAACACTTTGTAAATCTATCAAAAAATCGTATCTTAAATAAAGCAAACATGGAGAATAACTGAAACAATACTACTTATAAATAAAGCAACTACTTTTATATTTTTCCGACTATTTTTATTCTTTGTCTTTACTTTTTCGGGTAATTGTATGTTCCTGCTTCAGCGTCTTAGTTGAAGTGTTTTTCCCCTTTCTCTGCATACAATTGTAACATTATATCATGTTGATCTAAACCTGCGACGAGCTTCTGGAAAAAGAGCCGGAGTGAAGGTCCGGGAGAGGATGAGAGGATGGAGAGTATGAGAGGATGAGAGAGGATGAGAGGTGGAGAGGATGAGAGGATGGAAGATGAGAGGATGAGAGGGATGGAGAGGATGAGAGGATGAGAGGATGGAGAGGATGAGCGGATGAGAGGGTGGAGAGGATGAGAGGATGGAGAGGATGAGAGGAAGAGGGATGGAGAGGATGAGAGGAAGAGAGGATGGAGAGGATGAGGGATGAGAGGGGTGGAGGGATGATAGGATGGAGGGATGAGGGATGAGAAGATGAGAGGATGGGAGAGGATGAGAGGATGAGAGGATGGAGAGGATGAGAGGATGAGAGGATGGAGAGGATGAGAGGATGAGCGGATGAGAGGATGAGAGGATGAGGGGAGAAGAGAGGATGGAGAGGATGAGAGGATGAGAGGATGAGGGGGGATGAGAGGATGAGAGGTGGAGAGGATGAGGGGATGGAGAGGATGGAGAGGATG